>NC_053028.1:377132209-377309400 GCF_003073215.2 Triticum urartu
TACATTCTCCTCGCGCCTGCCCGATGGAGCAGGGCAGGAGCTCGTCGCTGGCGCTTGTCCGGTCGACTCCGAGCACCGTATGCCGTACTCCGACCACCGGCGTGCTCCGGGGAACGAGGCGCGCCCGCCGGTGCGCAGAACGGCCGTCGAGGGGCTCCATGGTGAGAGGGGACGGGACCGTGGCGGACGGCATCTTCGGACGGCGATGGAGCTCGTGGCCAGAGGCCATTGGAGGAGGAGGCGAATGAGTGGGGATGCTCGCGGGGGTCTGGTGGTTTGCCTGGAGGTGGAGAAAGAGGGAGAGGAGGCCGGGGCTGCTCGAATTTGAGCCGAGCACCGCGGCGGCTACGACGGCCATGGAGGGGCAGGGGAGCAGGTTGAGCTCATTTGAGAGGCTTGGCGGGTCTAGTGGAGGTGCAGGAGAGGAGTGGTGAGCTCGGACGAGGCCGGGGTGGGTTTAAATAGCCGCGGGGCGAGGAGGCCGAGCTGTCGTCGCTGCAGACGTGTGGCCGGCGCTGCGGATGCGTGTGCGCATGCATGAGCTCGGGGAAGGCGCCGGGGAAGTGATTCAGAGCTCACGGAGGAGTAGACGACGCCGGAGAGCAGAGGAAGAAGCCGAGCACCATTAAAACATGTCGGGGCAAGGAGAACGAGCTCGGGTGCCGCCGCTCGTGCTCGGCCAAGGCCCTGGCGACTGCAGTGATCATGGGAGGGCGCTGGATCACGACGAGGGAGAAGAGGACGTGTTACAGAGGTGCACAGGGACGAGCAGAGCTCAGGGACAAGAGGGGAAACGGCCACGGCACCATTAAAGCTCGGTCGGCCACAGTGCGCCCGTGGGCGCGCGGCAACGATCACTGACGGAGGGGGAGAGAGCTCCAGGAGGATAGCGACGACGCGGTAAATCTATTAGACATGCTCGTGAACGCGAAGACGCCATGAGGGAGAGGGGCCCGAGCAAGAAGCCATTCTGGATGCGCCCACTTCATGCCAAGTCGGTGGTCACCGCGTGCACTGGTGCACACAGTGCCACAAGCGAAACCAAACAATGTCTGGGGGTTTGTCCTTCTTGGGTAGGATGAAACTAAGGTGGTAGATTGGTTAAAAGTGCTCTGGTTAAGTGGTAAACCACCTATGAAGTTTACTGTAGTAAACTTTGATGAGCACTGGCGATCCACATGAGAGGGATTGGGTCAAATGGAGTTTCCTGGGAGGGTGAGGTAAAGAAGAACTTTCATCCTTGTAATTCTGAGAAGATTTGGATCTAGGATTAATGGAGTTGCTTTGCAACTGCCAAATCTGGTCAGAAATGAGATTTGGATGATGCACTCACATGGAGTGTCAACTTGATCTCAAATTTGGCAAGGCTTCATGATTTGATCATATAAATATGCTGTATAAGTTTCATACCAATTGGGTTCACCAAAATGGTATTTGCTTCACAGCTATCTTCACTGACCAGAATCTTGCAAGAATTTCGTAGAATTATTAGCTAGGTGAAATGGTGCCAAATTTGGTGGAGAGCGGTTATTTGGGTCGGAGAGAAATCTGGTATTTTCTCAGAATTAATGAAGCAATATAAACTGCACTTGCTTTACAACCTGAAAATATTGCCAGAATCAGAGGTTTGGCCCTGTGCTCAAATAGAGCAAGGGATGGATCTGAAATTTGGAGGAGGCTAATTATATGAGCACATGGAGAGTCATGCCAAATTTCAACTCATTTGAACGCTCCTAGCTAGTACTTCCTTCACAGGGGCTTCTGTTTGACAGAAACTTTGAAAAATCACTGAGGAAGATTGGCTAGGAAAATAAAGTTGAATTTTGGCATGTCGTAAAGATATGAACAGTAAAAGGTGTCCAAGGAGTTTGAGGTCAATTGGGAAAAGGAAAATAGCACTTGCTTTACAATGTGCCATTTAGGGCAGAATAGGAAATGAATTATTTGAGCATGATGATAAACATGAAAAATGAAATATTTTGCCATATTTGAGAAATATATGACCCAAATAATTTATGAGAATTATTTGGGAATTTTAGGAGTGATGGAAATAAAGGTTGCTTCACAACCTAGGGCAATTTGAGTTCTTCCTTTAATAGAAAAGGAATATTCCCAATAAAAAGAATATTGGGATTTGGGCTATGTAGGATCGAAAGTATGTCGAGAGGGGGGGTGATTAGACTACTTGACCAAATAAAAACTTAACCTTTTCCCAATTTTAGTTCTTGGCAGATTTTAGCTATTTTAGGATAAGTCAAGCAATCATCACACAATTCAAGCAAGCATGCAAAGAGTATATTGGCAGCGGAAAGTAAGGCATGCAACTTGCAAGAATGTAAAGGGAAGGTTTTGGAGAATTCAAACGCTATTGGAGACACGGATGTTTTTCCCGTGGTTCGGATAGGTGGTGCTATCCTACATCCACGTTGATGGAGACTTCAACCCACGAAGGGTAACGGTTGCACGAGTCCACACAGGGCTCCACCCAAGGGCAACGGTTGCGCGAGTCCACGAAGGGCTCCACCCATGAAGGGTCCACGAAGAAGCAACCACCCACAAAGGGTCCACGAAGAAGCAACCTTGTCTATCCCACCATGGCCATCGCCCACGAAGGACTTGCCTCACTAGCGGTAGATCTTCATGAAGTAGGCGATCTCCTTGCCCTTACAAACTCCTTGGTTCAACTCCACAATCTTGTCGGAGGCTCCCAAGTGACACCTAGCCAATCTAGGAGACACCACTCTCCAAGAAGTAACAAATGGTGTGTAGGTAATGAACTCCTTGCTCTTGTGCTTCAAATGATAGTCTCCCCAACACTCAACTCTCTCTCATAGGATTTGGATTTGGTGGAAAGAAGATTTGAGTGGAAAGCAACTTGGGAAGGCTAGAGATCAAGATTCATATGGTAGGAATGGAATGTCTTGATCTCAACACATAAGTAGGTGGTTCTCTCTCAGAACATATGAGTTGGAATGATGTGTGTGTTCTGATGGCTCTCTCACTGAATGAGAAAGAGGTGGAGGGGTATATATAGCCTCCACACAAAATCCAACCATTACGCAGTTTTCCAATCTCGGTGGGACCGAATAAATAAACTCGGTCGGATCGAAAATGTAAACCTAGTGACCGTTAGGAATTTCGGTGGGACTGACATGCAACTCGGTAGGACCGATTCGGTTAGGGTTTGGGCATAACGTAATCTCAGTGAGACCGATTACACAAACTCGGTGAGACCGAATTTGGTAATTAGCTAACCAGAGAGTTGGTAAGGCAAACTCGGTGGGACCGATTTGCTCTTTCGGTGAGACCGAGTGGAACTCGGTGAGACCAAAAAGTTACAAAGGGGAAACACTGAGTTTACATTGCAATCTCGGTGGGACCGATTCGCTCTTTCGGTGGGACCGAAAAGTTACGAAAGGGAAACAGAGAGTTTGCAACCCCAGCTCGGTGGGACCGAGATCCTTATCGGTAGAACCGAATTGCTAGGGTTTGGCAGTGGCTAATGACAAGTGAAACTCGGTGGCGCCGGATAGGAAGAATCTGTAGGACCGAGTTTGGCTTAGAGTTTTGGTCATATGTGGATATGGGAAAGTAGTTGAGAGTTTTGGAGCGTATCACTAAGCACATGAAGCAAGAGGCTCATTAAGCAACACCTCATCCCTCCTTAATAGTATTGGCTTTTCCTATGGACTCAATGTGATCTTGGATCACTAAAATATAAAATGAAGAGTCTTGAGCTTTTGAGCTTGAGCCAATCCATTGTCCTTAGCATTTTGAGGGTTCCACTTTCACATCCATGCCATGCCAATCATTGAGCTTTCCTGAAATAATTATCTTCGAATAGTATTAGCTCAATGAGCTATATGTTGTTATGAATTACCAAAACCACCTAGGGATAGTTGCACTTTCAGGCTAGGATGAAAATGACAGGGTCTAGGGAAGGATATGATTATGACAAGCCACTCTGGAAGCAAAGAAGAGGGCATCTTCTTCAGTTTCCAAACCACATAGCCACAGAAAAAGGAAACTCAAGCAAAAACCTCAGAAAAACAAAAGAAAAAGGAAGGGCCAAAAATCAGGCTGTCACACCGGAGTCGTTTCTTTTGCATGCTCGAGGCTTCTGAGCATCGATGAGGTAGTAGGAGTCATTGCCCAGCACCTTGCTGATGATGAACGAACCTTCCCAAGGTGCCGAGAGCTTGTGCTGGCCGGCTGTTCGCTGGATCAGCCGGAGCACAAGGTCTCCTTCTTGGAAGGATCTTGGCTTGACCTTCCGGTTGTAGTATCGGCGCAGGCTCTGCTGGTAGATGGTGGACCGGCTGAGTGCCAACAGCCGGTCCTCTTCCAGCAGAGCGACGTCGTCTTCTCGTGCTTCTTTTGCCTCCTCTTTGGTGTACGTGGTGACTCGAGGGGAGTCGAATTCTATGTTCGTCGGGATGACGACTTCGGCACCGTAGACGAGGAAGAAAGGTGTGAAGCCGGTTGACTTGTTCATAGTTGTGCGCAGGCTCCAGAGGACGGCTGGTAGCTCATCGAGCCAACAGCCGGCCGAACGCTCCAGAGGCTCGACCAGTCGGGGCTTGATGCCGGACAATATGAGGCCGTTTGCTTGCTCCACCTGGCCGTTTGACTACGGATGGGAAACTGATGCTAGGTCCAGTCGGATGCCCTGCGTCGTGCAGAAACGGGCCAAGGCGCCTTTGGCAAAGTTGGTGGCGTTGTCGGTGATGATGCTGTGTGGTATGCCATACCGGATGGTGATGTCGGAGATGAAAGTCAGAGCAGTCGGACCATTCAGTTTTTTAATTGGCTTTGCTTCTATCCACTTGGTGAACTTGTCCACCGTGACAAGCAGATGAGTCATGTCGCCGCGCACCGTCTTGAATAGTCCCACCATGTCCAGCCCAAGACGGCAAAGGTCCAGGCAATGGGGATGGTCTTGAGTGCAGAAGCTGGCTGATGCGGCTTGGAGCGGAACTTCTGGCACCCTTTGCATTTCTTTACCAGTTCTTTTGGCGTCTTCTAGAGTGGTCGGCCAGAAAAAACTATGGCGGAAAGCTTTGGCCACAAGCGCTCTTGAAGCCATGTGGTGACCACACTCGCCTTGATGGATATCTTTGAGGATTGCTTGGCCTTGCTCTGGTTCTACGCAGCGCTGGTACACACCAGTGACACTACGCCTCACGAGTTCTCTGTTGACAATGGTGTACGCTGCTGCCCGGCATTGGACTTGCCGGGCCGAGATCTCATCAGTCGGCAGCTCTTTGTTCACCAAAAAGTTGAGGATGGGCTGCGCCCATGAAGGTGCTGCTATTTCTTCGATTGCCAAGACTGCAACTTGCACGAGGGCGGTTGGGCCGGGAGGCGGCGGGTTGGAGTCGGTTGCCGCCTCTTGGTGAATTGATGAAGTCCCTGGTCCGACTGCTGCAGTCCCCGGGCCAGGTTCTGAAGTCCCCGGGCTGGGTGCAGCTGCCGCAGTCCCCGGGCTGCCTGCCGAATTCCCCGCGCCGGCTGCTGGGGTCCCTAGGTCGGATCCGACTGCTTCAGGAAGAGTGGGCACGAAGATGGAATCTGAGTCTGGCGATGGCTTGACAGACAGCTTAAGGAGGTGTTGCAGGGCGACGCCTGCTGGTATTGCTTGTCGGATGGAGCCGATTCGTGCCAAGGCATCTGCTTGCTCATTGTCATTTCTTGGCACAAGTAGGGACATGCACCCTTCAAAGTATCCGCTGAGTTGTTGGACGAGGAACCGGTAGCTTGCCATGTTTGCATCTTTGGCCTCCCAGTCGCTTGACGACTGCTAAACCACCAAGTCAGAGTCTCCATAACACTGGATCCGGCAAATGCCGATTTCCTTGGCAAGCCAGAGCCCGTGAATGAGTGCTTCATATTCAGCAACGTTGTTGGAGGTGGAAAAGTGGATTTGCAGCACATATCTGAGATTGTCGCCTTTGGGAGAGGTGAGGACGATGCCGACTCCCAAACTGATGTGAATCTTGGAACCATCAAAGTGCATCCGCCAATGGGTGGAGTCTGGCGCCGGCGGCAGGTACTGGGTCTCGGCCCTGTCGACGAGGATGTCGGCCAGTGCTTGTGGCTTGAAGGCGGCGCGAGGCTGGTAGTAGATGGTGTAGGGGGGCAAATCTATGGCCCATTTGGCCACTCGGCCCGAAGCATCTCAGCTTCCAATGATCTCGGCAAGAGGAGCAGTGCAAACCATAGTGATTGGGTGCTCCTGAAAATACGGCTTCAGCTTCTTAGCGGCGAAATGCACACCGTAGCACATCTTCTGGTAGTGGGGGTAATTCTTCTTGGAGGCGGACAACACTTCACCCAGGTAATACACCGGCCTCTGGACCGGTAGTGCTTTGCCTTCTTCCTTGCCTTCCACAACTATGACTGCGCTGACGACCCGACTGGTGGCGGCGATGTAGAGGAGCATGGGCTCTTTAGGAGTCGAAGCCGCCAGGACAGGTAGAGTGGTCAACATCTTCTTCAGCTGGAGAAAAGCTTCATCTGCCTTGTCGTTCCACTCGAAAAAAGTGGTCTTCTTCATGAGCTGGTATAGGGGAAGAGCCTTCTCGCCCAGCCGACTGATGAAACTGCTGATGGATGCCAAACAACCAGTAAATTTTTGCACATCCAGCAATCGGGTGGGCACCTCCATCCTCTCGATGGCCTTGCTCTTCACAGGGTTGCATTCTATGCCGCACTCTGAGACCAGGAAGCCAAGAAGCTGGCCGGCTGGTACCCCGAAGACGCATTTCTCCGGGTTGAGCTTGATCTGAAATCGATGCAAGTTTTCAAAGGTCTCCTTGAGGTCTTCTAGCAACGTTCCACGCTTCTCCGTATTCACCACAACATCGTCCACATAGACGTGGGCGTTTCTGCCGAGTTGCTTGAGGAGACACTTCCGCATGCAACGCTGAAACATGGCACCGACATTCCTCAAGCCGAACGTCATGGTCAGGTACCAAAAGGCTCCAAATGGTGTGATGAAGGCGGTCTTCAGCCTGTCGACCAGGTTTAGCTTGATCTGGTGATACCCTGAGTATGCATCCAAAAATCTCAACAGCTCGCATTCGGCTGTGGAGTCAATCACTTGGTCGATTCTTGGCAAAGCAAATGGGTCTTTGGGGCAAGCTTTGTTGAGGCCGGTATAATCAATACACATGCGCCACTGCTTGTTCTTCTTCAGCACTAGGATTGGGTTGGCTAACCATTCTGGAAAGAGCACTTCAATGATGAAGCCGGCCGCTAGAAGTCGGGCTATCTCTTCTCCAACAACTCTTCTCTTCTCTTCCGACAGGCGGCGCAAGGCCTGCCTGACTGGCTTGGCATCAGATCAGACATGTGGCTTGTGCTCGGCGAATTCCGTCGGAACACCCGACATGTCCTTGGGAGACCATGCAAAGATGTACCGATTCTCATGGAGGAAATCGACGAGCTCGCCTTCCTATTTGCTGTCAAGGTTTGCACCTATGACTGCGTGCCTCTCCGGGTGCTCCGGGTCCAAGGGTATCTTCTTCGTCTCCTTCACCGGCTTGAACGAGCGCTCAGCTTCCGACTCCTTGGGGTTGGGTGACATTTCCAGCTGCTTTCCGGCCATCGCCACAACCCGGTCAAGGTGCCTCTTCTCAGCCACAATCACGAGGGACTCGGCTAACCGGCTGCTCTCTGCTGCGCAGGCGGACGACTTCTTGTAGTCTCCTGCTATGGTCAAGATTCCCTTGGAGCTCGGCATCTTCATCTTGAGGTAAGCATAGTGGGGGACCGCCATGAACTTGGCCAGAGCAGGCCGGCTAAGCAGCGCGTCATAAGGTCTCTCACGGTCCACCATCTCAAACCAGACTGGCTCTCGGCGAAAATGATTTTTGTCTCCGAAGAGGACATCTATCTGAGTCTTGCTGATTGGTGATCAGGAAAGGCCAGGTACTATGCCATGGAATACGGTCCAACTGGGCTGGAGCTGTCTCTGCTTGATTCCCAACTGCTCCATGGTATCTTTGTAGAGGATGTTGATGCTGCTCCCGCCATCTATCAGGACCCGGGAAAAGCGAGCAGCCCACCTCTCTGTGGCGAAAGTGGCATCCAATACTAGCGCATAAGAACTGGGATTTGGCATCACCTTCGGGTGGTCAGTTCTGCTCCAGCTGATGGGCTTCTCAGACCAATGCATGAACTCGGGGTTTTTTGATGCGATTGCATTCACTTCTTGTTGCCGCTGCCGTTTGCTGTGCCTATCATTGGCCACGCAGGTGAACACGACATAGGCTCCATGCTCTTCAGGGTATTCATCTTGTATGGCACCGACTGGCCGAACCACAGTCTGTTGTGGAGGAGGAGGCTGTGGGCCGGCAGGCGGAGGAGGCGGGAGCCCATCGCCCTTGGTGATCCGGGTGAGCCAGTGGCACTTCCGAGTGGTGTGGTTGGACGGCTTTGCTCCGCTGTGGAATTTGCAGGGCACATCGAGAGTCTGCTCGTATGAGAAGGCGGGCAACCAGTTGGTCTTGCCACCCTTCTGATGCTTGGGTGGAGGCTGCCCTTCTGGCTGCCGATCTTCGACTGTTGCCACCTGCCGACTGGTGGAAGCCGGTAGCGTGGCCTTGCGCTTGTTGTCATTCGGTTGCTGGCGCCGACTGGTGTCGCCAGCCGGAGTCCAAGGAGCTTGAGGAGCCACCTTGCCAGACGTGTCAGCCTTGATTTCTGCCTTCATGGAGGAGTCAGCCATGGTGTACTTGTCTGCTATGATCTGTAGTTCGTCGAGGGTCGCCGGCTCATCGCAGAGAAGCCGGTGCTTGAGGAGGGTGCCTTCTCGGCATTCGGCAGTGAAATACTCGATGGCCTGCACCTCGTGTACGCCCTCACAGGAGTTGCGCAGCTCAGCCCAGCATGTGAGGTAGTCACGAGTCGACTCGTTGGGGCCTTGGACGCACAAGGAGAGCTAGCGAGGCATGGGCGGCCGCTTGTAGGTGCTGGTGAAGTTGTGGATGAAGTCTTCAATGAAATCAACCCAGCTGTTGATGCTGTGGGGCTTCAAGCTATTCAGCCACATCCGGGCTGTGCCCTGGAGCATGAGCGGAACGTACTTCACGGCAACGCGCTTGTTGCCGTTGGTGATGCTGACGCCTGTGGAGTAGTCAACCAGCCAGTCCTCCGGCTTCAC
This sequence comes from Triticum urartu, assembly GCF_003073215.2. Classification (NCBI taxonomy): domain Eukaryota; kingdom Viridiplantae; phylum Streptophyta; class Magnoliopsida; order Poales; family Poaceae; genus Triticum; species Triticum urartu. Next base: position 377,141,376 of record NC_053028.1, read on the forward strand.
AGAGCCGGTCTACTTGGGCATATCTCTCGGGAGCATGAATCCTTTGGGAAAGGGCTCATCTTGGATGCAGGGGCCAAAACAAGGCGGACCCAACTCATCTTCCTCTTCTAGCGCCAGAGATCGGTTGAGGCGGTCGATCCGGTGGCAGGCGTCGTTCTCTCCGACTCCTTCTTGATGACCGAGGCGGTCGCCGAGTGTCGGGTGGTCAATAGGCGGAGGGGAGATACGCCTTTCCCTACGGGGAGGGGAAGGCGGACAGTCGTCTCGCCGCCGCACAGTTCTTGGGCGGCCGTCTTGATCGCGCTCGATGGTGATGGGAGTCCGGCTGTGGCTGGCAGCCGGCTCCTTGTCTCTCCTATCGCGGACGCCACCAGTCGGCGTCCGAGACATCGCGCCTTGGTCTCGGCGAGGAGGCGGGTCGTCGTTTCTCCGGTTGGGCGCTTCAATGCGGCACTCGGCCTTTTGCTGCTCAGTAGCCCCATAAAGGAGCTGCTGGACGCGCTCCGTCATGTGGCGGCGCTCGTCGCCCTCGAGCTTGTCTAGCTCGTCTGCCACCGCCTGGGCAGCTCGTATATTCTCTGCAGGCGCGGCATAGACGGGACGATCTATCCCGAACATGCTGGCAATGGTCGCGCCATGCTGCCGGATCAGGCCAATGCGGCTAGGCCCATCAGGAGCCGGCGTGCCGCCGATAACACGGTCCATCTCACACTGGTAGGCCTTCGAAAGGCGTCTCAGGCTGGCCAGCCAGTTGGCGCTTTCGACGAGCTGGACACAGCATGCCTCCAGCGTCTCGGTGTCGACGTCTTCCGGGATGGGCGCAGTCAAGTCTTGCATCGCCGCCTGCAACGGATCCTGGCCACCTCCGCCAGAGTCCGCGCGAGGAAGCGGCTCGTCATAGACCACCACGCTGGTGGGAAACGCATCAAGCGACGCCGTGTCGGAGTCGACCAACATCGGGTCAGCGGAGCCAACCGACTCCAAGTCGATAGCAGGCTCGTTGGCGACATGGAGCTGATCGAGGAGGCTCACGAGGCGGCTCTCAGGGTCTTCTGTGCCCGCATCAGACGTGGGCTCGTCGGAGAGGCGGATCTCGCCAACAAGGTCGGCGAGGCAGCTCGCCGCATAGGCGACCTCCGCACCGTGCAGCGCGTCGGTGCAAACGTCGTCTAGCGTGCCGGGCTGCCTGCGCTCGCCAGGAAGGAACAAGGTTCCCGTCCAGAACAGATCTTCGGGAGACGGTACACCCCGCCCCACGGTGGGCGCCAAATGTCGGGGGTTGGGTGCGACATATGCCAATGGATGGCTTATCATGGTGGGAGCGAGTAGAACGTCGCTGGTGCCTGGAAGCGGCATGAGGCGTAGACACGAACGCCGGCGTACTTTACCCAGGTTCGGGGCTCTCCTAGGAGATAACACCCCTAGTCCTGCTCTGTGGGGTCTCCGCATGATCACTAAGACACTAGTGAGTACAATGGTGCTCCTCGAGCTGTATGCTAGAGGTAGAAGAAGGCAGGCTCGCTCTCTCCCTCCTCTAGATATGAGTCTAGTTCTAACTTGTTCGGAACCCTTTGCATGGGTGCCCTGGGGGTTTATATAGGCCTACCCCCTAGGGGTACATTGGTAATTGGGCAGGGCGTAGGGCCCGGCTGTCAGTGTCTCTGGTCACCGGCTTCTCCGTCGGCTGCTGGGGCCCGCCGCCTGGTGGGCCCCGCCGACTGGTCCGGTACGGAGACGACAGGCCGCTCCCACCGCTCGCGGGTTTTGCCGGCTGCTGATTACTGTAGCCGCGTGGCTAATGACGCATGCTTGGTAAGGGGAGCGTGGCTACAATTCTGCCGACTGGTGGGAGATCACTGTAGCCACTCCCTGTCTTATCTGATTAATGGCGCGTGGACCCCAAGGGAGGAGACGGTCGCCTGCTGGAGGCCGGCCTCCCTCGGGTCCGACTGGTCAGGCCTTCGCCGCCCTCCGGGCTCTCGCTGCCTGGTAGGGCCCGCCGCCTGCAGGCCGTACCGATAGGTCATCCTGGGAACAGGACTCCGCCTGCTTCTGGTGACGTCAAGGGAGGAATGGCAATAGTGCCGCGCCGGGCGGAGATCCCCGCGCGTACGGAGCACTGTGGCCACGCCCGGCCCTGGATATGGGGGGATGGTGTAGCCTCGCCCCGTCTCGTCTTATTAATGGGGGTGCAGACTTTGAGGGCGCCATGGGCCGACTTCTAGGAGCTCGCCTCTCTGGAGGCCGCCTGCTAGGAGTCGGCCCGTCTTGGAGCCGCCTTCCTGAGCATGGCCGTCTTCTGACAGTCGGCTGTTCCGCCAGCCGGCTACCAGAAGGCAGCGCTCCATCTTGACGTCTTGAGGGGCGCTGCTAGCCCGATGTCTTGAAAGGTTCTAGGACTCGGGTTAGGCTACCCGTGGCCCATTACTCCGACAAGAGTGGAATCAAGGCCAAGGCAACCAAGGGAACCAAGGCCAAGGCAACAACAACAATCAACCTCAGTTTTCTACCCTCAACCAGTTTCTTGCAAATCAGCCAAAGTCTTTCAGCGCTTGTGCTGAGGCCATGGACGCTGACGATTGGCTCGTGGACATCAATAAGCATTTTGAATGCAGCAATGTCAGGCCTGAGAACTACGTCAAGTTCGCCTCTTTTCATCTGAAGGACCAAGCAGCAGATTGGTATCAGCAGTACAAAGACTCTAGAGGGGTGATTACCTAGACTGACTTCTGCCAGGACATTCGAGCTCATCACATTCCAAGAAGTGTTGTCGAGAGCAAGTGTGAGGAATTCCTCCACCTCCTCCGCTTTTTCATCCCTACCAGCAGAAGCACTCAGGTGGTCGTGGATCTTCCCACCCACCCAACCCAAGCCACCAGAACAAGTCTCAGACTCAGGCTCCGAGGACAGGTGGTCCTCCTCCTCCACCTTTTCGCCCGCTTTCAGAGGTCACTTGTCACAAGTGTGGTATGAAGGGTCACTATTCCAACAAGTGCTTCAACCAAAGGCGCATTCCGCCTCCTCCTCCAGTCAGGTCAGCAAGAAATGTAGTTGTTAAGCACAATCCCAAGTCTGCAAGGGTGAACATGATGAATTCAGCTCAAGTAGAGGATTCTTCAGAAGTGATCATGGGTAACTTTTCGGTTAACTCTATTCCTGCAAAAGTTTTATTCGATTCTGTTGCATTGCATTGTTTCATGTCAAGATCGTTTTTCACAAAGCATGAGTTGCCATTTGAGAATTTGCCAAGCCCTTTGTCCATTGTTTCTCTGGCTGCTTTCTTGAATGCAAACAGAAGGGTTCCTAACGTGGATATCAAGATGGGTAACTATTCTTTTCTGGCCTCCCCAATTGTTCTCGGCGATTCCGATATTGATCTCATTCTTGGAATGGATTAGCTTTCTAAGCACAAGGCTTTTCTTGATTGTGTTGCCAAGGAGATTAAATTGACACATCCTTCTGAAGATGTGATCATCTTTGCCGCTCATGATGAAACCATTCAGTTGTTCTCTCTCAGTGAGAAAGGCGAGATCAACGCTATTTCTCATATTCCAGTTATTTGTGAGTATCAAGATGTCTTTCCTGAAGAGCTTCCGAGTATGCTTCCTCACTGTCCAGTTGAGTTCGTCATTGAACTAGAGCCCGGTACGGAACCCGTTTGCAAGCGCCGCTACAAGCTTGGGCCAGAAGAGCTGAAAGAATTGAAGAAACAGCTCGATGAACAACAGCTTCTGGGTCTGATCAGACCAAGTTCATCTCCTTGGGGATGTGGTGTTCTCTTTGTCCAGAAGAAGGATGGCATGGAACAACTTTGCATTGATTACCGCCCATTGAACAAGAAGACAATCAAGAATAAATACCCACTTCCCAATATCAACGATCTATTCGAGCAACTCAAAGGTGCAAAGGTGTTTTACAATCTTGACCTCCGTATGGGGTATCGCCAGATTTGCATTCGTGAAGAAGATATGCCAAAGACAGCTTTCAGAATGAGCTTTGGTTCTTATGAATATACTGTCATGTCTTCCGGGCTTGCAAATGCCCCTCCAACATTCTCTTGCATGATGAACTTCATCTTCAACCCCTACACCAATGAATTCGTCCTGGTGTATCTCGGCGATATCCTGGTCTTCTCTCCAAGAATAAAAAAGGATCATGCCAAGCATTTGCGATTGGTGCTCGACAAGCTCAAAGAGTATCAATTCTACGCAAAGTTCTCCAAATTTGAGTTTTGGCTTGATGAAGTTCTTTACCTTGGTCACATCATCTCCTCCAAGGGCATTTCTGTTAATCCAGAGAAGGTTTCTGCAATTGTGAACTGGGAGCCTCCTTAGAACCTCAAGCAGCTCCGCAGTTTCCTTGGGCTTGCAAGCTATTGCAGAAAGTTTGTGGAAAACTTCTCAAATATTGCTAATCCTCTCTGCAACCTCCTCCAGAAGCATGTCAAGTATTCCTACACTCTTGAGTGTGACGTTGCCTTCAATACTCTCAAAGAGAAACTTGTCACAGCTCCGGACCTTACTCCTCCTGATGAGTCCAAGCCCTACCAAGTTTTCTGTGATGCTTCGTTGCAAGGTCTCGGTGCAGTCTTAATGCAAGAGAAGAAAGTTGTGGCCTATACTTCTCGGCATTTGATAGGTATTCGTCGGATCTATATTTTTTATTGTTTCATGCCAATATTATTCAACTTTTACATACTTTTGGAACTTTTTATATGATTTATTTGGACTAACTTACTTATCCAGTGCCCAGTGCCAGTTCCAGTTTATTGCATGTTTTTGTTTCGCAGAAAATCCATGTCAGATGAAGTCCAAACGCGATAAAAATTTATGGAGAATTATTTTGGAATATATGTCATTTTTAGGAGGTGGAATCAACACAAACGGGGCCCCATAGTGCCCACAACCCACCAGGGCGCGTCAGGCACCCCTAGCGCGCCTAGGTGTCTTGTGCCCTCCTCGAAGGTCAGTAGGGGCCCTTATTCTAGCGCAAGAAATATAATTTATGGAAAAAAATCGTGTATATATTTCAGCGCAATCGGAGTTACGGATCTCCGGTAATTTAATAAATCGTGAAGGGCCAGATCTGGGGAACGCGAAACAGAAGAGAACAGAGAGGGAGATCCAATCTCGGAGGGGCTCCCGCCCCTCTGCCACCATGGAGACCATGGACCATAGGGGGAACTATCCTCCCATCTAGGGGGAGGCCAAGGAAGAAGATGAAGTAGGGGGGCTCTCTCTCCCTCGCTTCCGGTGGCGCCGGAGTGCCACCAGGTCAACGATCGGGACGACGATCTACATCAACAATCTAGCTACCGTCAACACTAACTCTCTCCCCCTCTTGGCAGCGGTGTAACAGCCCTTCTCCCCGATGTAATATCTACTTAAACATGGTGCTCAACTCCATATATTATTTCCCAATGATCTATGGTTATCCTATGATGTTTGAGTAGATCCGTTTTGTCCGCTGGGTTAATCGTGATCTTGGTTGGTATGATTGTATATTTTATTTATGGTGTTGTCCTATGGTGCCCTCCATTCTCGCGCAAATATGAGGGGCCCCGCTGTAGGGTGTTTCAATATCACTAGTACGCGTCGGTGCTATACAAACGGTTTTTCACCCCTTTCTGCGACGGCATTTGGAACCATCGCCTAGTGAGTGACGACAATAGGGGGTCCTTCCCACACGACCCAGCAATCGTCAGGGATAGGGTTCCAATAGTACTCCTACTCGTTTCGGCTTGCATTGCCATCGCAGTCGGTATTCTGTGGTGCTACATTTATGATGCGCGGCCCATCACAAACGGTTCACTATTATAGAATGTGTATGATGCGCGGCCCATCACAAACGGTTCAGTATTAATAAGATTAGCTAATCATCATACGAGTGTCAGACAGGATTACAAAACGTCAGACCGTCGTAACATCGTCGTACATGACAACTACCGCACACGCTATGCTGTGGTGCAACGTTTACGATGCATACTTCATGAGAAGTAGTTCATGGTTGCGAATTGTGTATGATAAGGTAACTAACACAAATGTTTAGTTTGGCCGCATTTGTGATATTGTCTGACATCGCACACGCTTTGCAAACGGCAACTGTGTGCATGCTTGCACACGTTTCCTCTCTATGAACCGTCTCAGATTATGGTGTACATCACAAACGTTTGTGTTTTACCAACCATGTGTGCCGTAACGACCTAGAGGGCGTAATTTCACCGTGATTTAATTGCTTCTATTTCAAATTGTACCGGATTTGAATTTGAATTTGAATTTGAATGTATGCTACAGCTTCATTCATATCCACATGGTTCAAACAAGCAATGCATTATTTGATTCATAGGTACATATGTTCAAGAAGTACATAAGAACCAAATAAAGAATGATGAACCACAGTTGTATACTTGTACTATTAAAGACGGTAAAGAAAGAGGCAAAATACATTCTGGTTGTTGAACAAGGTGAAGCGAAATGCCCATATTGTGGCCTCCTCCATGCAGAAGGCACGCACGACTCTAGTCCAACCCCTTGTGATGGTCGACCGCCTATCCTTCACGGTCTTCATGAAAACATCTAGATGATCATCGTGTTCTGGTAGAAATACTTTAACCTTTGCATGCCAACCAATCATGTAGTTTGAGAGGTAATCTTGAGTGAACTGCTTTGACAACCACTGAAAGGAAAAAGATTCAGACATTGTCATCTAAGACAACTCATTATGGGTAGTAAAAAGAAGGCTGCAGAGTTCTTACTTACCATCCTGCAGTTCGTTGTTGTCTTGGATAGAGTGTAAAAAAATAGTTTAATTTCCATCTTTGGACCAATTTTACTAACAATCTTTATCAGCTTCCTCACTTGATGATGGTTCATCGATATCTCATTGCCCCATACGCAGAAAGGGTCGAAGCACGGATCTTTACCAATGACATATGTACCTAAAAGCACCAAGTTAATATTAGAAGCTAAACAACAATAGCACAATGATGTAGTACAATACTCTTTTATACTACTCCCTCTATTCCTAAATATTTGTCTTTCTAGTGATTTCAACAAGTGACTACATACAGAGCAAAATGAGTGAATCTACACTCTAAAATATGTCTATATACATCCGTATGTGGTAGTCCATTTGAAATCTCTAAAAAGAAAAATATTTAGGAATGGAGGGAGTATCCTATAACATCCAATATACTCACATATTAGATGAATTAACATCTTATATTATGTGCCGGAAGGAGTTTAGTGCATTCTTACAAATTATCGGTTGATTAACTGTTGTTGTATCCATTGGTTACAGTTAGTTTGAGCTAGTTTGGGCTCAAATAGCCCTAAAGTATATCTAAACATGAGGGATAGTTTGAGCTAGTTGCATCTATAACCCACCCAAAAAAACTATCCAACCCAAGAGGTGCTAATTGGAGCTAGTTCTCCTAGTGCATTTTTTGTCAATCTAACCCTGCCATCCAAACAACTCTTTGGATGGAGTTAGTTCAGGGTTAGTCATGAGCTAGAAACTAACTCTAACCTCTAGCTAAGTTGAGTATCCAAACAAGGCTGTGTTGTTGTTGCTGGTCCTGCTCTTCTATGTATATCTAGACATCATTAGAACATTAATGTAACACTCTTCCTTGTTGCTACGTAGCCTAGGATTGCATATTTAGACATTAAGTATAGTGCATGTTGCTATGTAGCCTCAGATATATTACATATGGCCCTAGTTAACCTAATGATAATGGGTTGCAAATATATTCAATTAAAAGTCTGATTCACCGATTAGTCCCTTATCAGCCACCGGCCTATACGGTACCAGCTATTGATATCCTGAACAATGAGTAGATATAAGCCATGGGATGAAACTAACCTCGATGGAAAACATCAATCGTTCCCAAAATTGTCCTATGTAGGTACATCGAGAAGCATGTTAAGCAAAACAGGCTAAACATCAACCAAAATTATCCATGGCAGACAGAATAATCTCCAAAAGATAGCTTCAGTGTGCAGGTTTAAGCACGCTAGTAAAGCAAAACAAGTGGAAAGGTGTGCTAACTGCAACAAGCCTAACATTTAACAACAAGCAAACATATTCATTCAAACTGGTATTGTGCCAGTCTAAGTACACTGATTATTGTTAAATAAAAATGGAAAGACGTGTTAATTACAAGATGCAGTAACCAAATGTAGTCATTCATAGTGGTATTGTTGAAACTGGTACTGATGAAACTGAACTGCATAGTTCATACTTGGACATATAGAACATCACGTTGTGAATAACTGGAATAAACAAGGCATACTACGAACAACCAAAGATAGCATTTGAAACTAGACATATGCTAACTACAAACAACCGAACAATCAAAAAACTTTAAAAGTGGCATATGCTAGCTATAACAGGCTTAATAGCAAGCAAATATATGCATTCCTATCGGTATGCTTAAATTTGGATTGATGCAATGTACTACACAGTAAATAATTGCACATATAGAGCATCACATTGTGAACAACTGAAATAAACAAGGCATACTGGAAACAACCGGATATAGCAATTAAAACTGGACATATTCTCACTACACTACAAAAGGGACTTGACAAAACAAATCATGGGTTTCCCCCTATGAAGAGGCATGGAAAACAAATCATGGGTTTCCTCACTTGTCACAGATGGGCTCGTTCCCGTGGGAAGAGCACGGACCCTGGATGCGCTCCATGTTGTTGCAGATGGGCTCCTTCCCCTTGGAAGAGCACGGCTGTAGGGTGCCTCCCTGATGTCACAGACGGGCGCTTTCCCCTTGGAAGAGCGGATGGGCTCTTTCCCCTTGGAAGAGTTGGAGAGGGTGCCCTCCTCGTGGTCGCCATCAATGAGTTCTGACTTGGAAGCTATGGATCCCAAGCCAACGTCGCAGAATGTGTCCTTCAGAAATGACAAAAGGGGCTCGATGGCGATGTAGGATGGCAAATTGTTGACAACGAGCCAGAGGAGATTAGCGGTGGGGCCATGGATGAGATCGACGGCGGTTGAACCCGAGGGGTTGGGGGTGGGCCACTTAACCTGTGACATAGCCCGCCTCAGGGCGCCATTGTCGATGACCTCAATGTCATAGCCGGCGGCCGAGACATGCCCGCATACTCTAGCCTGCTGCTTGAGTGTCTACCGCCAGTAATGGTCATCAGCTTCCTCGGTGACGTCAGGCGAAGAGACCACGATACACCTCTTTTGGACCAGTCGCTCCTCGAGCTCCAAGGGAAGCGTAGCCGGGCTTAGGTTGCGATGCTCTAGAGTGGGGGATGGGGATCTGTGGGAAAGGGGGCGTTTAGCAGGTGTGATCTAAGAAACTCAGGGCGGACTACGTATGGAGATCGGTGGGTAAGCTGCACGAGAAAACCGACAGATGTTGACAATGGAGGCCTTGCGGCGGCGGCAGTGGGGGGGGGCCTTGCTAGGGTTTTGAGCGAGGGAGGGGGTGTGTGTCCGCACACCCGAGGAGGTTTTGGTGTGTGTGTGTGTGTGTGTGTGTGTGTGTGTGGAGGGGGGCGGGGGTGTTTGAGGAAATGACGTGGGTACTAAAAATTTTACTACACGGGAGTCAAACATGGGAGTGAAATGCCGGGGCTATTGAAAACTTTGATGATAGTGCATCGCACACGGTCCAGAGATAACAACCATGTGTTATGAAACAGAAAAACCCTCGAGGCGGGCAGATATTTTCTGGGGATGCAGGCGGGATTGGGAACAAGAAACATCGCACACGGTCCAGAGATAACAACCGTGTGTTATGAAACAGAAAAACCCTCGAGACAGGCAGATATTTTCTATGGATGCAGGTAGGATCGGGAACAAGAAACATCACACACGGTCTGGAGATAACAATCGTGTGTTATGAACAGAAAAACCCTCGAGGCGGGCAGATATTTTTGAGAGGGGGAGCCTCGTGGAGCCCAATGTACTGTGCGGATGTGTGCGTGACAGGGGCACCGTCAGGCACACGGTTAGTTTGAGTGAACCGTGTCTGTTGCATCATCCTACTTGTCCAATGTTCGTAAATTTGGCGAAAAATGACATGGGATAGGGTAAGAACACGAACACACTTGCATGTGGACCAAATTTATGTATGAAAAGGGTGGTTTGATTTTCAAATACCAAATGCAACTTCTATGTGGCACCTATCTCGCAAAGCGCATGGTATTGCTTGCCCCCACCCCCTCGTGTTGGCACGAAGGGAATCCTCAGCTATGAATGCATGCCCCTCCCCCCAACTGAGGTTCACCTACCAAAGTGCAAAGTAGCTAGCAGCCCCTCTCCTCCCTCATATCGGCACGAAGGGTATCCTAAGCTATGAATGGATGCCCCCCAACCGAGGTTCACCTAGCAAAGTGCGAAGTAGCTAGCAGCCCCCTCCCTCGTGTCGGCACAAAGGGAATCCTAAGCTATGAATGCATGCCCCCCAACCGAGGTACCCTAGCAAAGTGCCAAGTAGCTAGCAGCCCCCCTCCCTCGTGTTAACACGAAGGGAATACTAAGCTATGAATGCATGTCCCCCCCAACCGAGGCTCACCTAACAAAGTGCAGAGTAGCTAGCAGCCCCCCTCCCTCGTGTCGGCACGAAGAGAATCCTAAGCTATGAATGCATGCCCCCATCCGAGGTTCACCTAGCAAAGTGTGAAGTAGCTAGCAGCCCCCCCTCGTGTCACCACGAAGGGAATCCTAAGCTATGAATGCATGCCCCCCCAACCGAGGTTCACCTAGCAAAGTGCGAAGTAGCAACACCCCCCACACACTTTCAGTCAGCGGGCCAAAGAGGCATATCTCACCAAGATGGATCCTAAAACGGACCAAGAATAATCCAGCTTGGTCGTACAACCTCTCTCTTGTTGTTGGTCAAAGTGATGGTCTTCCAAGCCCCCGGAGATGGGCTAGCTCGCCAATAATCACGCAAGTAGCTAGTCCCCGAAGACAACCACTGCATGCGTGTGGCCCAAACATATGTATGGAGAGGTGTGTTTTTGAGTAACAATGGACAACTTTGATGTGGCACCGTGATTTCGAACTAGAAATCCCCACACCGAGTGAGGGTTAGGTTGACGATGCATATGTATGTTTCACCAAACTTCAATCCAATGACGGGGATTCATGCATGCATGCGTGCGTTGTATATGCGCTCAAACTTAAGGTACGAATCTCACCATGACCTATTCTACGATAACACGAACCAAATGAAGAATCCGCCATGGTAACCTATCTTGTTGTCGGTCGATGTGATTATGGACGTCCACGCGGGCCCACGAATATATAGGCTTGTCGTCGATAACCATGTGAGGGAGTGTACCATTCGAAGGCAACCACTACATGCATATGTATGGAGGTGATGCGTGCATGCATGTTTGAATACCATTTCACAACATTGATATGGCACCTGTGTAAAAAATCGTACACTAGCTCCCCACATAGAGCGAGATCGGTTCATGACGTGTCGTTGTACTAGCCACTTCGACTAGATGGGTGGGATTCATGTGTACGCATGTATGCGTGTGTGCTCAAACTGTACCATGCATGTCATCCTAGAGCATGACCTATATATATACCGTATTACAAGCACAAAAAAATAATCCCCTCCTACGTCAAATTAACCTCTCTTGTTGTCAGGCAAAAAGTAGTGATGGACCAAGCAGGCCCACAGATGGAAAGCATCGATATCGCTAATAACCACTTAAGTGGGTGCGAGAGGACAACCACCATCGCTTTTCATGTGGGCCACACATATATATGTTGAATACCCAAAATGCACAAATTTGATGTGCCACATGCCTCAAAAACCGTAAACCATGCACCCACACAGAGCGAGGTTCATGAAGCGTACTACATATGATGGTCCCCTTCCCCCCTCTTCACCGCATACTATATGCTCCTGCCGTAATATGTACAACCGAAAAGAATCCTCATCAATGGTGAAGTTAAGTAACCTCTCCTGATGTAAGTCAAAGTGATGCATGCATGCATCGACGATGGCCTCGTGGGCCCATAGATGGAAGCATCACACGTGAGTGTACTAGCTAGGATAACCACTACGTGCATGAATGTGGCCCAAAGAGATGTTGTGTGATGTTTGAATAGCCAATTTCACAATTTTGATGTGGCATGTGCCTCGGAAACCAAAAAGTCCCGACACAGAGTGAGGTTTACTTGTTCACGGACACGTACGTATAGTATATATGCTAGTCCCCTCCCACCTCTTCGACACATACTATATACCACCATAACACAAACAAAAAAGATTCTACCTTGCTGGTCAAATTAACCTCACTGCCGACTGTTCGTCAAAGTGATGGACGACGACCTCGCGGGCCCACAGAAAGCGTCACACGCGAGTATCTAGTGTCGTGTAGGACAGCCATAGACTGCATGTGGCCAAAACATGTATGTATGAAAGGGTTGTGTAATGTTTTAAATAAAGATTTCATGACTCTGATGTGGCACCGGCCTGCCTAACAAAACGGCCAACCCATACGGTTGCTCACAACTCATAGTGTACTGCGAGCCACCGGCCACCCCTAGACGCACACACCCACACACACACCATGAATCCACCGCAACTACGATGCATGTTAAATTAATTATCCCGCGGTGAACATATGTTACCAAAGGAGGGACGTTTTAATTTTGAAAAAATCACAGAGATCATTAAGACATTTTAGTATTTGAGCTACATGCACACGTGATAGTGCACCTAAATGGATTGCAAAAACACATGTGTCTCACTGGATTCATGTTTACTCCCCGTGCAACAAATTTCAAACATTGAGAATCTTGATTTTTAAATTCTAGTACATCCAAAACTTATTTGAAGTTCATGAAACTTATCGTGTTGTCATATGGACACCAATACAAAGTGGCATTGTACTTTGTTTTGTCAAATTTGAGACCAGTTTTGATGTAATCTTTATCTAATTACAAACAACAGATTATTAATAATTGGGAACCAATATCCCAAATGGATTATTTACCCGAACTATGAGCGTTAGACCAACAATGGATACGTGCCATGCTTTGGTTAAGCAATAAAGTGGCAGCATTAATCATCCAAATAGAAAAACAATATACGTGCCGCCGCGTGACCCGTGTGCCGTGCGAGCAGGTGTGAGTTGACGGGACGCATGCGAGCAGTCTGCCACGCAGGCAGCCCGGGAGGCATGCGTGCAGGTTTGTGAATTGATGGAGGCGTGCTCGATGCGCAGAGTCATCGGGAGGCGTGCGAGTAGCTGTGTGAAACATTGGTAGGCATGCCAGCAGTCCGGTGCGCAGGCTCACCGGGGAGGCGAGCCATCGATTTGACCATCGCATGCCTCTCTCCCACAACTCCCACTACTCCATATTAATGGTGCGCCCGAGCGGCCGCACCCCCCCATCCTCGCCACACACACACAATTCTCTCTCTCTGCTTGCATCCTCGACGCCGCTGTCCGTCCTCAAAGCCGTCAGTGTATGAGGATGCCGCCGAAGCGTCCCATCGGAGGGAGTGGCGACGCCGGGGCTGCAAAAGCACCGGAGCACGGCGTGGAGATGGAGACAGAGGTTGCCGTCACCGCCGGCGAGTTACCGCTGCACCCTGACGTCGTCGACGGCGTCGAGCTTCCACAACCGGAGGCGGAGTTCCACACCGACTCTGGGGACGACCCCGGCGACGACTCCGACGACCACTCCGGTGACGATTCCGACGATGATGGACAGCTGGTTAGTCATCTATACCCATTTATGTGTCAAATAGATCATATGGTTTCTCTGGTTACTCCTGCCTCCCCCTTCTTGGAATAGAAATCCTATGGTTATGTTCTCCCAATCCATGAAATCTGAGTAAGTTTTGTTAGATCTGTGTAGTGTATTGATTGTTCGGATGGTACAAGTGATAAGTGATTAGTTGTTTCATCTGGGCAAATGATTTCTTCTAGTAATCCGACTAGGGTTAGTGTTCGTGCTAATAATTCCTAGCTAGGACTTGACAATTGATTTTGAATGACCTACATATGTTTGTGCCATTATTTTCTTCAAGATTGGTCTGTACATAGACGACTGTGCTTAAAAATCGAACCATAATCTCTGGATATGTATAAATAATGCCATAAATTCCTAATCCTACTTCACGGCATGCAATCATTGATTTGATGCCAAATTTGTTTTACTATTTGTATAGGTGTTGTCTGACGATGTGGACAGCGAGGATGAAGATGTCCAGAGGAGGTACAAGAGGCAAATCCTGAGGGAGCTTTATGCGGGAATGCATGAAAGGCGTATTAGGACCTGGAACGGTGGCTATCGATGCCCATTTTACAACCAGAAGCTTCATGACGTGTATCTAAGTTTTCTGGCGCATGCAAGAGGACGGGCCATTGGCTCCTTAAAGCAGAAGTATTCTCGCAGGGTGGCGCACTGCGCGTACGCCGAATACCTGGAGAAGCTTCAGGATTGTGCCGGCATGTGAGAGGAGATGTGGGATGGATCGAACTATGTACGCTTGAGTATGCTTAATGACGGTTGAACTATTTACTTATGGTTGAACTATGCTTATGTACGTGTACGCTTATTATCTATGTCTGAGTATGTTTAATCTATGTTTACTTATCTCTAACCATGGGATATGGATGCAACCAGTTCGGTTGATGGAATCTACCTTCGTCTGGGTTTATTGGTCCCCTTTGTAATTTGTGTTAAATTTTGACCAAAGGTTTAACAGACAAAATGTTAGTGCAGGTCAGCAAAAATTATATCATTGGATGGGTATTTGAGCATAGTGTTCAATGATTTTTTTTGGTGACATGCATAAACTTTTCTTAGTTAAATATTTGGTCAAAATTACAAAGGGGGGCCAATAAACCAGGATGGAGGTAGTATGCCAATCACACACGGTTCCCAAAATTGGAACCATGTGCAATGACTTTCATTTTGCCTATTGCGTCAATCACACACGGTTCTCTCTAGCAAACCGTCGCCTCCAAAATTCTTTGTGAGACAGAAAACCCTCACCATTCCCACATAACAAAAACCCTCACCCCGCCCGCCACACCCTCCGGCCCCCATTCACAGCTGCACAAGCTCCTCCGCCTCTATGCCATGGCACCGCCCATCACGGTGGTAAACACTTAGCTTGACTCCTGCTGCTGCGGCCAGGCTGCCGGCAAAGCCCACCGCATTTCGCCACTTCTGCTTGCCGACGCCTATCGCCATCGACTTTCTTGACGCTACTCACGGTCGACCTAGCTCCGCTCGGTTGGGGAATCTTTCGTACTAAGGGTTCTTTCTCATGGACGACAAGGTAACTAATTAGTGAGATATTATCTCATATCTTATCCCAGTTCATCTGCCTCCTTTAATCACCCGACGAAAATCGCCGTGAATTCATTTTTATTCGAGCTGTTTTGAGGGTTTTCTTTCATTCATAGAATGTATAGTGCGCCGACACATCAGGACTTTGTGACCTCCGCCAGAGATTCCATCTCACCATACCAGATAACTTGAGGACGCACGCAGTATGTTCAATCTCACCCTAAATCGGTTGGCATGATCTACGTTCCTGAACATATTCTAAATATTGCTACATTTGGATAAAAGGTGCCACATGCACCATATACGTCAAAGGGGATTTCTCCCCTGTTCTTTCTATATTAGGCAAATTAATGATGTATTGTTCTTTCAATTACTCTGATATTTCCATGACATCATGTTTACCCTATCTATTTAATTATAGATTTTTTTCCTTCGATTTCAACTAATGTATAGTTATTTCAATTTGGGCCCATATTTGCATGTTACCATATTTTCTTTAACAATCCTACCATTTTCTTCAGTGCATCCCTTGCTATGCAATAGATTATGTAGTGCACAATCTTTCCATTTACATAGATCAAGACTGCACGGATGTCATACTGCACACAAACCATGGATTTACAATCGTTGCTACTTTAAGACTTGATGAACATGGTGACTCATGTTTTGGCACTAGCTTTTGGAAAGAAATTTCGAAGTTTTATGTACTAAAAGCTGGCACCAAAATTGCACTACACATAGAAGGGCCTGGTCATGAGATATATGCTAACTTCCCCGACAAAATCATCCATCCAGACTTTGTTTGAAGTAAGTTTTCTTTTCAACCATCTGCATGTTGACTTACCCAGCAATGTCAAATGAATTGTGTAGTATTTAAGCAAACAACTATTATTCCCTTTTCTTACTATATTCCTACCTAATAACTTCTAGTTACCAATACACTTTACTGTTGCCCTATTTTAACTAAATATTCCTTGTACTCCCATTTCTATCAGAAAGCGCCGCTGACAAGGAGACTCCGGAGGTGGAGAACGGGGCTGCCAACAAGTGGAGGTGGGGCAAGCTAGAACCACAAGCGACTCCAGCAGGCCTAGACTTCATCAGCAGCCTCCCCGATGATATGTTGGCAGTCATCATCTCCCTCCTCCCAATCAAATATGGGGCGCAGACAACCGTCCTTTCCCGACGGTGGCGCCCCCTATGGAAGTCCAGCCCTCTCGACATCATCGACACACACGAGCTCTGCCATGGCTATGGCAAAAGCTTGGATGCGTTCTCCAAGATCCTCGGCAGTCACCTTGGCCCAACCAGAGGCCTTAGAATGGGCAAGTTCCATTCCAACGGCAAGGACCGAGCCAAGCTTGATGACTGGTTCCGATCCCCTGCCCTAGATCAGCTTGAGGAGGTCACTTTTGATGATGGACATATGCGGTCGCTGCTAATGTCCGCACTCTGCCTCTCGCCCACGCTGCGCATCGCAAAGTTCAGGAACTGCCATCCCCCCACCCTTAATGACGCGCCCGCTCTTATTCTACCACGACTGAAGCACCTCGAGGTCGTCGTCGTCTGCCTCTCAAACAGTAACATGGAGCGCCTGCTCCGTGGCTGTACTGCACTCGAGTACCTTTGTCTTCAGGCGATCAATGGGTTGAGTAACTTCCACAGCACCTCCAGTCTCTCTGGGCTATTTATGTGTGTGGCTGGTGCGGCAGGAAGACATCATGAGATGTGTACCACGGTATGGTCATTAAGGACACACCTGCACTTGAGAGATTACTTGTAGTTGATCAAGAAGGTCCAACAAGAATCAATGTCATTTCTGCGCCGAAATTGACAGTGGTGGGCTACTCGTCTGACAAATACTCCAAACTTGTTATTGGATCCACACCCGTTTAGGTACAAAAGCCGCCTTCTACCTCTCCTTCTACAAATCAACATTATTTTTAATTTTGAAGATGTTTGTTCGTCTTTCATTCAGAAAATGATTCCGACAAGCTTGACCCTGAAACTGTGCACAATGAAGGTCTTGGCACTAGAATCTGTCGGCCCCAACCTGGAGCAAGTTGTCAGTTTCTTGAGATGCTTTCCGTGCCTGGAGAAGCTATATATCGAGGTGATGTTCCTTTCATGTTAAATGTTAACCATAAGGGAGTTCAATTTGTGACACCTTTTTCCAAGTTAACAATGACAATGTACTACGATTTTTGAAGGAGTCTTTTGGAGGATTTCAGTACATACATGTTCCACCCCCCATATGGTTACAATCAATAAGCATTTCTCCTTTGGATTCATCTCTACTTGTTTTCTTAGGGAACTTTTCAACCACTCCAACCTCTTGTGAAGAAGGCTACATTTTTCTAGAATGTAATCAAATGCCCATGTTAATCATGTCAGATCGAAGATGGCATGTTAGTGCATTTTACAAATCCTGCAAACTAAATAGGCCTCTAGTAATGTTCAAAACTGCATGTAGGCACTAACTGGTTTTCTTATTTTGTAGATAAGATTAGGCCCAGTGGTGGATAATGTGATACAATATAACAATCATGTCGAATGCCTAGATCTGCATCTCTTAGAAATTACTTTGTAATCCTACTGAGGGACCTTACCGGAGATTATATTCGCCAGGTTCTTTGTTCTCAAAGCAAGGGTGCTGAAGGAAATGAGGTTTTCCCTACATTTATTTCGCAAAAATGAATGGTTTGTTGATCAGCGTCGGCGCCTCCGGCAGAATGTAATAGGTTCCAAAAATGCTTAATTTCATTTTGGAACTTCAGATGACAGAGTAAACGGAAGTCATCGTGTCAACCCCATACATGACTTCTCAGTGGCTCACCCCTTTGCAAAAATTGTGAGGTTTCGAAACCAGACTTAGAAGGGGTAATGCTATTTCGAACCTCTCTGATGTCCATGTTCAGCGGATCAGCGCGAGCGTTTGCAGTTGATGAGCTGAAATTCATTTCTAATATCAGTTTGAACCTTATAATCTTCGAATTTGAGCCATATAACTCTGGAATTTTAACCTTGTAATATTTCGAGCTTTTGTGGTACAATCGTTGAAATGGCATCATATGAGACTCATATATTGGTAGCACTATTTTGACCTTAATATGCAATGGTCTTAGATTTTATTAACTATTCTCGAATATGTTTACCTTGTCGATCTCACAGCACACAATCCATATAGCTAACTCGACTGCAATCTTCGACATTATTGCACATAGTTGGTTTCTTCCACCGTGTGCCCTGTAGAGCGTAGAATTAATTATCGCACTCGAGTGTCCATCATCACCCTTTTGTGTAAATTTGACCTTATCACCCATGGGTAAACTTATGACCGAAGTCATTCCACACACTTCGTTCTTACAAAGCTTTTTGCCAATAAACGCCCACGATTTGTCCTTCTTCTAGCCGACGCATGGCCAAAACTAGCCGGGCGAGAACCTTGTGCGGTAGCGCGGGGACAGGCTCACCAATGATACATTTGGCACCTCTTCGAGCCCACGCGTGCGGTGCGGTGTTGTCAAGCGTGCACTGGAATCCTCCGCTATGAACGTCATGACAAGACGTGACAATTACAGGCCGGTTGGCCCCCATTTATTACAGCGGCCAACCTTTCGATCGCGCCCCACCATTGCAAGAAGCACACCCACCACGAGAAATTCTTAGAGGGTATCCCGCGCGGCTCCAATGGCGCTCTGAGCGGCTGCCGACGACGAGCAGCAGTTCACCATGCGTGCCATGGTGGACACCCACAGAAGGTTCATGGACCTCTCGGTGGTGTACACCAACGACCCGCCTGGGTGGAGCACTCCATCCACATCATGGAGTTGTTGCTTGCCGAGGAAAAGTACAAGGTGGTCGGGTTTGACCTCAAGTACACCCGTGCTCGTGCTGGGTCTCATCCCAAGGTCTCCGTCGCCTAGATGTGCGTGCCCCACCACATCCTCGTCTACCACTATTGCCTGGCCACAAGGCCTTGCGAGCGTTTCACTTGGTTTGTCAACAGCCCCCATTACATGTTCGCTATGGTGGACATCACCAACGATGTAAAGGCGCTCAAGAATTTGGGCATCGCCTGCTAGAATCTTGTCGACATCCAGGGCCAATACAAGATATGGGGAGCAAGGAGCATGAGGACTCACTGGTTCACCTCGCCGAGGCCATCATCTACCCCTACTACAGAGACATGAAGGATTCGTGCAACAAGGACAAGCGTGCCTGGCACTCGGGCTGGATGGAGAAACTCGACAAAGCTCACGTCGTGTACGCGGCCAAGGAGGCATACACGAGCTATGACATGTACAGGCGGATCATTGACATGAGGAAGTGTCGCCTTCCCCAAAACGGCTAGGGATCCAGCCGGAAGCAGAGCAATGGCAAGCGTCGCCGCAACAATAAGCAGATGATTAGATCCTCATTTATCCTACTTTAGTATGCATGTAATTGCTTACTTTGGTGTGTGGAAATGTTATGTGTCTAGTCACTTGTGTAATTGTATGCTTAATTTGGTTATGCAATGCTGTCTTTTTAAGTATATTTGTCGATGCTCTGTAGACAGAGCGTCGATGTTGTGCGGACAAAGAAAATCACATCGCACACAGACTAAACAATGGAACCCGTCGGTGATGTTTTCATCAATCACTCACAATTGTATTCCTGCAATCATTTTCTCACAACACACATGGCTTGTATGCAGTAATCGTCTGTGTTGTTATCGGTCTTCACACACGTTTCCGATTACAGACCAGTTTGTCGCGTATCACACACATCTTGTTAAGTTGAACCATGTCAGTTCTCATGTCTCAACGCAAACAGTTCATCCAAGTGAACCGCATGTCGTATATCACACACACCTTTGATCTGGCTGACCATTTCTTTTGTGTTGCCTAATCACAAACAGTTCATCAGAGTGAACCATATGCTATATATCGCACACACCTTCAACTGGCTGCCCATTTCTTTTGGTCCTCCTCATCGCAAACAGTTAATTGAGCTGAACCGTATGCCCTACATCGCACACGCAACTAAAATCTGAACCATGTTTGATGCATCCTCCATCGCAAACATTTTGCACCTTTTTGATGGGTTTTTTTACACCATCGTTTGCGATTATGGCATCGCACACAATTTTGTCGAAGGGTCTCTAATCGTAGTGTCGTGTTAGCAGCATCCTGCAGTAGTGGATGTTCATGGTTCTCTTATGGTGGGTTGCGAGAGTGACAGAAGCTTAAACCCGAGTAGGTGGGCTATGGCGTACGGGATAAAGAGGACTTGATATTTAATGCTCTGGTTGGGTTTTACGACCTTAATGATCCTTAGTAGTTGCGGATGCTTGCTAGAGTTCCAATCATAAGTGCATATGATCCAAGTAGAGAAAGTATGTTAGCTCATGCCTCTCCCTCATATAGAATTGCAAGAATGATTACCGGTACTTGTTATCAATTGCCTAGGGACAAATAACTTTCTTGTTGACACAAACCCTTTTTCTAAACACCTAACTTTTATTATCTTGCAAAGCACTTCTAGTTTCATTCTTGCAAAGTAGTTCTAGCATCACACCTACAAAATAGTTTCATACTTGTTTCCAGTAAAGCAAACGTCAAGTGTGCGTAGAGTTGAATCGGTGGTCGATAGAACTTGAGGGAATATTTGTTCTACCTTTAGCTCCTCGTTGGGTTCGACACTCTTATTTATCGAAGAAGGCTACAAACGATCCCCTATACTTGTGGGTTATCAAGATCTTTTTTTGGCGCCGTTGCCAGGGAGTTACAGCGTGGGGTGAATATTCTCGTGTGTGCTTGTTTGCTTTATCACTAAGTAGCTTTTATTTCTTGTTCTAAGTTGTTATATATCTTTAGTTATGGATATGGAACACGAAACACAAAAAAAATAGTTGTACCTGCTACTCATGGAGATGGGGAACCTCCTAAAACCCTCGATGATCGTTATGTGAAAGATATTATGCACTACTTTGATAATCCTGAGAAAACCCCATTCAACTATATAATGTGAAGTAATGTTGGATCAACGTGAATACTTTAGGGATTATTGATTGACTCATAAAGGGAAATTGTTATGGGATCAAATTCATATGTTGAAATGGTATGCTTGGAATCTATGCCTGAGATATGATTATACTTGTTGCTCTAGGATGAATGCTCCACATCTTCCCTTTTCATGCAAATTTAATGATAATGAAACCTTAGCTTCTTATGCTACAGGTATATATGATTACTATGATGTGGAACGAATAGAAGAATTCGTGGCTTTTAAGGGTGCTTCTGAAATTGAATCTCTATTTTTAAAGTATTAAGATGATGATGAAGCTGGCTATAGACCTAAAAATCTTGCTATTCTTAGATATTGCTATTATAATTATAAATACAATTGCGATATTGATGCATTTATTGAGAATATCTCCGTTGTGCAAGAAGAGACTAACATTTTGCAGGAGTCTATGGAAGAAGAAAATGATGAAACTCTAAGCTCATTGCATTAAAAGAATGAGGACGAGAGCGAAGAACAAACGGAGGAAGAGCGGATTAGCTACCCGTGCCCATCTTCTAATGAGAGTAACTCTTCAACTCATACATTATTTAATGCCCCTTCATTCTTACCGAAGGATGAATGCTATGATTATTGTTATGACCCCATTGATTCATTTGAAATATCCCTTTTGATGAACTTGATGCTTGTTATTCTTGTGGCCAAGATGCCAATATGAATTATGCTTATGGAGATGAACTTGCTATAGTCTCCCAACTGCACTATATTGGAGAAGTTTTCTCTTGTTAAGGATTATATTGATGGGTTGCCTTTTACCATTGCACATGATGATTTTGATGAATATAATATGCATGTGCTTGATGCTCCTACTTGCAATTATTATGAGAGAGGAACTACATCTCCACCTCTCTATGTTTCCAATGCAATAAAATTGCAAGAAACTGCTTATGGTATGTATTGGCCTTTAGTTGATGTGCATGAATTGTTCTTGTATGACATGCCGATGCATAGGAAGAGAGTTAGACTTCATCACTACATGATGTATGTTGCTTTGTGCTCACTACTAAATGCCAAATCATTGCTAATTAAAATTGTCTTTGATATACCTTGGGATCCGGGTGGATCCATTACTTGAGCACTTTATGCCTACCTTAATGGCTTTAAAGAAAGCGCTACCAGGGAGACAACCCGGAAGTTTTAGAGAGTCATCTTATTTTTGTTGAGTGCTTTTATAAAGTTTAAAAACAAAGAAAATATAGAGGGGAACCCAAAACTTTTCAAAAAGGAAAGTAAAAGTGAGAGAGACAAGCATTGTTGAAGTGGGGGAGCTCTTTGAACTTTGTTCATGCTCACAGAAGCTTTGTAAATATTAAATTACAGAAACTTTTCAACAAAAATAAATATCCCCTTGTACAATTCCATTGTACTATAAAAATAATGTGCCAAGGTTTGCCTTTAGGATGATTAAATTGCTTGTTGGTTTTTGCGGTGCAAAACAGAAACTTTGGCTGTAGTGCTCGATTTTACATTTTTTGATGGAACGTCAAATGGTTCTGAAACCTTTTGCACTGTCTTGCTATACAAAATGTTTATTTTTCCTAATTGTTTCAGAATTGTTTGAGTTACAGAAGTATGGTGGATGTTCAAATCTTTACAAACTGTCTTGTTTTCACAGATTGCTGTTATAGTTTCATTATTTGCATATATGTTTGAATTCTTGTTGAAGCCTCCTTGACTTGAGGCCATAGAATTTGTGATAGCATACAGTGGGTAATGTTTGTTTATAATTATACAATAATGTTATAGAATTACATGATGGGATTTAATTGCCATATTCACTAACTCCACCACTAAAAGTTTGGTTAAGTTTTGTGTGAATGAAGTGTTCGAATATCGAGGAGGTGTCGATGCGAGGAGAAGAAGGAGAGGCAAGAGCTCAAGCTTGGGGATGCCCGAGGCACCCCAAGTAAATATTCAAGGAGACTCAAGCATCTAAGCTTGGGGATGCCCCGGAAGGCATCCCATCTTTCTTCAACAAGTATCGGTATGTTTCCGGATTCGTTTCGTTCCTATGATATGTGCAAATCTTGGAGCGTATTTTGTGTTTATTTTTCACTTTTCTTTTATGCACCATGCTGGTATGAGATAGTCCATGGTTGATTTATAGAATGCTCATTGTACTTCACTTATATCTTTTGAGTATGGCTTTATAGAATGCTCCATGTGCTTCACTTATATCATTTGAAGTTTGGATTGCCTGTTTCTCTTCACATATAAAACCGTTGTTTGTAGAATGCTCTCTTGCTTCACTTATATTTATTAGAGCATGATATTTGTAGAAAGATTTAAGCTATCGTGGTTCACTTAGGTCTATTTAGAGAGCCAACAGGAATTGGTCAATTGCATGGTTGGTCGTAAAATCCTACATAAAACTTATGGATCACTGAATATGATATGTTTGATTCCTTGCAATAGTTTTGCGATATAAGGATGGAATATGTGGGAGGTACTAGTAAATATTTGTTTTTATTAAGAATATTGGTGTTAAGGTTTGTGATTCCGAAAGCATGTGCGTATAGTCTCTCGTTATGCTATGATGTTGGAGCATGATTTATTATTGATTATCTTCCTTATGAGTGGCGGTCGGGGACGAGCGATGGTCTTTTCCTACCAATCTACCCCCCTAGGGCATGCGTAGTAGTACTTTGCTTCAAGGGCTAATAAACTTTTGCAATACGTATACGAGTTCTTTATGACTGAGGGAGTCCTGGATTAGGGGGTGTTCGGGTAGCCGGACTATACCTTCAGCCGGACTCCAGGACTATGAAGATACAAGATTGAAGACTTCGTCCCGTGTCCGGATGGGACTTTCCTTGGCGTGGAAGGCAAGCTTAGCGATGCGGATATTCAAGATCTCCTACCATTGTAACTGAATTTGTGTAACCCTAACCCTCTCCGGTGTCTATATAAACCGGAGGGTTTTAGTCCGTAGGATAACTTCATCATACAACAATCATACCATAGGCTAGCTTTTAGGGTTTAGCCTCCTTGATCTCGTGGTAGATCTACTCTTGTACTACCCATATCATCAATATTAATCAAGCAGGACGTAGGGTTTTACCTCCATCAAGAGGGCCCGAACCTGGGTAAAAAATCGTGTTCCTTGCCTCCTGTTACCATCTGGCCTAGACGCACAGTTCGGGACCCCCTACCCGAGATCCGCCGGTTTTGACACCGACATTGGTGCTTTCATTGAGAGTTCCTTTGTGTCGCCGCTTTTAGGCCCGATGGCTCCTTCGATCATCAGCAACGATGCAGTCCAGGGTGAGACTTTTCTCTCCGGACAGATCTTCGTCTTCGGCGGCTTCACACTGCGGGCCAATTCGCTTGGCCACCTTGAGCAGATCGAAAGCTACGCCCCTGGCCATCAGGTCAGGTTTGGAAGCCTAAACTACACGGTTGACATCCGCGGGGACATGATCTTCGAAGGATTCGAGCCACAGCCAAGCGCGCCACACTTTCTCGATGGGCATGATATAGCTCTGCCGTCGAACGATGCCTTGGAGGCCGCACACGCATCGGTTTCGACCATTGATTCGGAGCCTACTGCGCCGATCGAGGATCAGCGGTTGGACGCTGCCTCAGGGGCTGCGATCTCAGAGGCGATCGAGCCGAACTCCAGCCCCGCACTCCGCATGGCCCATGACTCCGAGGAGCCGGATTCCTCTCCGAACTCCGAGCCCCCCGCGCCCCTGCCGATCGAATCCGATTGGGCGCCGATAATGGAGTTCACCGCCGGGAGATCTTTCAGCACTCGCCCTTCGGCGACATCCTGAATTCTCTAAAATCTCTCTCTTTATCAGGAGAGCCCTGACCGGACCACGGTCAGCAAGGTTGGGATACAGACGATGAAGAAATTCAAAACCCACCTACCACCCACTTCGTAGCCACTGTCGACGACTTAACCGACATGCTTGACTTCGACTCCGAAGACATCGACGGCATGGACGATGATGCAGGAGACGAACAAGAACCAGCACCTGTAGGGCGCTGGAAGGCCACCTCGTCATATGACATATATATGGTGGACACTCCAAAGGATGGAGATGGCGATGGAATAGCGGGGGACGATACCTCTAAGAAACAGCCCAAGCGCCGGGGTCAGCGGCGCCACTCTAAATCCCGCCAAAGCAAAAAGGTGATTCCGGCACGGGAGATAATACTACTCTGGATAGCGCCGAAGAACACCCCCTCCAACAAGATTCTGCACAGGAGGACAGAGAAGCCAGCCCTCACGAGAGGGCGGCAGACCAAGAGGTTGAGGATGATAATTATACGCCTCCCTCCGAAGACGAGGCAAGCCTCGACGACGACGAGTTCGTCGTGCCAGAGGATCTCGCCGAACAAGAGCGTTTTAAACGCGGGCTTATGGCCACGGCAAGCAGCCTCAAGAAAAAGCAGCAACAGCTTAGAGCTGATCAGGATTTGCTAGCTGACAGATGGACTGAAGTCCTTGTGGCCGAAGAGTACGAACTCGAACGCCCCTCCAAGAGTTACCCAAAGCGCAGGCTGCTACCCCGACTAGAGGAGGAAGCACCTACATCACCAGCGCATGACATGGTCGACCGGCCACCTCGTGGCCGTGACAGAGAGGCCTCTTGGCCCTCCACTCAAGCCATGCCCCGACGCCGCGCCAAGCATACTAAGGCACGGGAAAATGCGCCTGACCTGCGCGACATACTGGAGGACAAGGTAAGGCAAACAAGATCGATCTACGGATCACGCAGGCGCCCCATGGCACGTGACAGTTATCGTCACTCCGGATGCAATAAATCCGGCCGGGCCGAACTCAACAGACAAAGCTCCTTTGAGCTGCGTCGCGATATAGCCCAATATAGAGGCGCCGCACACCCACTATGCTTCATAGATGAAGTAATGGATCATAAAATCCCTGAGGTCTTCAAACCCGTAAACATCAAATCGTACGTTGGCACAACAGATCCTGCGGTTATCTCCTTCATATCCACATGGCCCGTGGTGATGATCTACACGCCATCAAATACCTCCCACTCAAACTTAAGGGACCGGCCCGGCATTGGCTTAACAGCTTGCCAGCAGACTCAATCGGTTCTTGGGAGGACCTGGAAGCCGCATTCCTTGACAACTTCCAGGGCACTTATGTGCGACCACCGGACGCTGATGACCTAAGCCACATAATTCAGCAGCCAGAGGAATCAGCCAGGCAATTCTGGGCACGGTTCCTAACAAAGAAAAACCAGATAGTCGACTGTCCGGACGCAGAGGCCTTAGCGGCCTTCAAGCATAATATCCGTGACGAGTGGCTTGCCCGGCACCTGGGACAGGAAAAGCCGAAATCTATGGCAGCCCTCACGACACTCATGACCCGCTTTTGCGCGGTAGAAGACAGCTGGCTATCTCGCAGCAACAATTTAACCAAGAACCCTGGTAATTCGAATACCAAGGACAAAAGCGACAGGTCGCGTCAGAATAAACAAAAGCACCGCGTTAACAGCGACAGCAACGAGGATACGACAGTTAATGCCAGATTCCGAGGCTACAAATCCGGTCAACGGAAAAAGCCATTCAAAAGAAATACTCAGGGCCCATCCAGTTTGGACCGAATACTCGACCGCTTGTGCTAGATACATGGCACCCCCGAAAAGCCAGCCAATCACACCAATAGGGATTGTTGGGTGTTCAAGAAGGCAGGCAAGTTAAGAGCCGAAAACAAAGACAAGGGGCTGTATAGCGACAACGAGGAGGAGCCCAGGTCGCCGAACAACGGTGGACAGAAGGGATTTCCCCCGCAAGTGCGGATGGTGAACATGATATACGCAACCCACATCCCAAAGAGGGAGCGGAAGCGTGCGTTACGAGACGTATATGCGATGGAGCCAGTCGCCCCAAAGTTCAACCCATGGTCCTCCTGCCCGATCACCTTTGATCGAAGGGACCACCCCACTAGCATCCGTCACGGCGGCTTCGCCGCATTGGTTCTAGACCCAATCATTGACGGATTTCATCTCACAAGAGTCCTCATGGACGGCGGCAGCAGCCTGAACCTGCTTTACCAGGATACAGTGCGAAAAATGGGCATAGATCCCTCGAGGATCAAGCCCACCAAAACGACCTTTAAAGGCGTCATACCAGGTGTAGAAGCCAACTGTACAGGCTCAGTCACACTGGAGGTGGTCTTCGGATCTCCGGATAACTTCCAAAACGAGGAGTTAATCTTCGACATAGTCCCGTTACGTAGTGGCTATCACGCACTGCTCGGGCGAACCGCATTCGCAAAATTCAACGCGGTACCGCACTATGCATACCTCAAGCTCAAGATGCCAGGCCCAAGAGGAGTAATCACGGTCAATGGGAACACTGAACGCTCCCTCCGAATGGAGGAGCACACGGCAACGCTCGCAGCAGAAGTACAAAGCAGCCTCTCCAGGCAGTTCTCCAGATCGGCCTTCAAAAAGCCGGACACTGTCAAGCGCGCCCGGAGTACCCTACAACAAGACCACCTGGCACGTTCTGAGCTAGCGTAGCAATGCGGCCCCAACCCTAGCCCTCGCGATATAGCAAAACCAGTGCTTCGCGTACATAACTACGCTCTGGAAATACCATGGGCATAGGGGAAGGGGCACTATCACGGCACGCCCGAAATACGGCTTAAACCGCACCAGGGGCTGCCGGATTCCTTTTTTTCTCTCTTTTTTTCTCTTACTCTCAGGACTACATACTTCGGATGACCCATTCGGCAATTCAACTACCGCACAAACGATGCAAGATCCAGGAAAGCAGACAAGCCACACCGAATTATGGAACTCCCAGTGATCTCTACTCCGAGCAGTATACCTGTTTTTTAATACAATTCCTCGGC
Organism: Triticum urartu; assembly: GCF_003073215.2. Lineage (NCBI taxonomy): Eukaryota > Viridiplantae > Streptophyta > Magnoliopsida > Poales > Poaceae > Triticum > Triticum urartu. Next base: position 377,169,595 of record NC_053028.1, read on the forward strand.
CTGCCCCTGGCCAGGACATGTTAAATAGTCCAATTTCTTTGGCTTATCACACTATTTGTATCGTTCCGCTTTCATAGCAGCCTTTCTATAAATAATGCATAGCTTTTTGTCTATTTTTTTGCATTATCCTCTTTTTATATATATGTTTATCAATAACATGTTGCATCCGTACACTGTGGTACGACAAAAATACGCCAGGGGCTTCGGTACCCATCAATATGGCGTGAGAAGTCCGTACACTTTCACAAGTGCGGCACTCCGAACTTATAGCACTATATGCATCTGCTCCGAATCATGATTTGGGTCAATAGTTGGGTTTGCCCGGCTCCTATGTTTTGGTGCCTTACGTTCCGCTATATCGGCTAAGGTAGCACTAGGAGAACTACTGCGATTGTGCCCCAGTTGAGCTGGGCTGAGAACCTCAGTAGAGAAAGCTAAAACTGACTGTCATGATGAGGCAAGAGACCGGTCGCTGTTTGAGAGGTTTTTCGAGTCCTTAAAGACTTATGCCGCTTCGAGCGAGGAACCGACTTTGTCCGGCCAAGGCGTGGATAGCACCCCGAACTCGGTCTTCCGAATACTAGGGGCTTCGCCAAAATTTAAAATTATAGAGTTCTATGGCTAAGTGAGAGTGTTCAAGCATTATAGTCTGATTGCCTTGTTCGTTGTGCTGAGCGTCTCCCTCAACGGACCCAATCATGGGAAAAAGAGCGCTCAGGTTTATCCCGAACACCCCAGCACTAGTGGCATGGGGGCAGAAGCCGACGACTGGCCATCTCTCAATTTTTTGATAAACGGCCGCACAGAAAGTAATATTTTAAATTCAAGCATTGCTTAGCGCATATGAACAAGTTTTCAGCGCACAGGATAACACGAGCGAGTTCATTCAAAAATTACATCCTTGGTGCATTCATCCGCCATAAGGCGGGCACCGACCAGAACATCCTTGTAATAGTTCTCGGGCTTGCGATGCTCCTTCCCGGCGGCGGACCGTCCCTCACAAGCTTCTCACCGTCCAGCTTACCCCAGTGCACCTTTGCACGGGCAAGGGCCCTACGGGCACCTTCGATGCAGACGGAGCGCTTGATGACCTCGAGCCTTGGACAAGGCTCCACCAGCCGCCGCACCAGTCCGAAGTAGCTCCCAGGCAGGGCCTCTCTAGGCCACAGCCGAACTATGAAGCCCTTCAGGGCCTGTTCGGCCGCCTTGTGGAGCTCGACCAGCTGCTTCAGCTGGTCGCTCAAGGGCACAGGGTGTCCGGCCTCAGCGTACTGAGACCAAAACACCTTCTCCGTCGAGCTTCCTTCCTCGGCTCGGTAGAATGCGATAGCATCGGATACGCTGCGGGGAAGATCTGCGAATGCCCCTGGAGAGCTCCGGATTCAGGTAAGTAACAAGTAGTTTACTTTTATATGTCTGCTTTGCATAGAGAATGCCTTACCTGCCGCTATCTTTTTCACCGCATCCAATTCCTGGAGGGCCTTCTGGGCTTCGGCCTTGGCAGATTTGGCAGTTTTAAGGGACGCAGCAAGCTCGGACGCTCGCGTCTTCGAGTCGAGCTCCAAACTCTCATGTTTTTTCATGAGAGCATGAAACTCTTGCTGCACCTCGCCGACCTGCGCCTCAAATTTCTCCCGCTCGGTGCGCTCCATGGCTGCTCTCTTCTTGGCCTCGGACAGCGCCTGCTTGAGGGTCGCCACCTCAGTTGTGGCCCCTACAATAAGCAGTATACTCCTGTCATTTTTTGCAATTGCGTCTTCTTATAGGCAGTTTTTTCTACTCCCTCCGTTCCTAAATATTTGTCTTTCTAGACATTTCAAATGACTACTACATACGGATGTATGTAGACATATTTTAGAGTGTAGATTCACTCATTTTGCTCCGTATGTAGTCACTTGTTGAAATGCCTAGAAAGACAAGTATTTAGGAACGGAGGGAGTATAAGGTATCTCTTACCTTCTTTCTCCTCGAGCTGTCGTTTGGCAAGGCCGAGCTCTTGCTCGGTCCGCTCGAGGCCCTGCTTCAGGGCACCCACCTCCGCAGTCAGTGCGGCGGTGGCCAACAGCGAAGCCTGCATACGTATATTGACTCCTTTTTAGTTAGACTCCTACGATATTTAATAGATCCTCTATTCGGCTTTTCTTTCCGAACGCCAAACAGAGCATCAGGAGCTACTGTCTATGCGGTAATATTTTTAAATATTTCTACTTACCTCGAAGCCTGTTAGAAGGCTAGTACAAGCTTCAGTAAGTCCGCTTTTGGCGGACCGAACCTTCTAGACCACCGTACTCATGATGGAACGGTGCTCCTCGTCGATGGAGGCGCCCTTAAGCACCTCCAGCAGATTGTCCGATGCCTCCAATTGGACGGAGGACACCGGCTCAATAGGCTTGCTCCTCTTGGCAGGAGTTCGCTTGTCGCGGTCCGGAACCGTTGATGATTCCGGCGTGGTGTCTGGCTTAAAGCCGGACTTGGAGCCCTGGGGGGTCTTGTCCCCTTTACTCCTGGAGTCTGGGAGGTCGCCTTGCGGCTCCTCCTGGACCACCTCCTCTTGCCCCGGAGCTTGTCGCGACGCCACTTCGGCGTCATCCGCAGCACAGGGGGAGGTAGCGGGCGGAACTGAATTCACGTCCGATGAATCTAGGGAGCCGCTCGACGACTTGTCGAGCCCGTCCTTGGGTGGGCTGCATGATTATATTCGACATTAGGGAAAGCTGCGCAACAAAAGGAATATCATGAGTTACTCTGGTATCCGAACACTTACGATTTCACCGGACGTTTGGCCCTTTCCGGCCACTCCTCTTCGTCCTCGTCGGCGTCGGGGGCGTAGTCCGGCAGAGGGGTTTTCCTCTTCTTGGACCCTTCGGCCTCCCCTAATAGGGCGGCCTTCCTCTTTGTTCCTCCCCCCGCTGGAGGGGGAGAGGTCTCTTCTTCCTCCTCCTCGTCTTCACGGGAGGAGTGCGTCTCGGACTCATCGGATGACGAATCTGACACCACCATATGCCGGGAACTCTTTCGAGTCCCCGTGGCCTTCTTCTTCTTGGCCTTCTTCTCCGGCACCACATAAGGTGCCGGAACCAGCAGCTTCACTAGGAGAGCAGGGGCTGGGTCTTCGGGCAAGGGAGCTGGACAGTTAATCAGTCCGGACTTCGCCTGCCAATCCTGTCAAAGGTGAGGGAGTTTAGATCCCGCATAGAGTCAAACTATGAAGAAAACTTAACATCCTGTAAAAGATGAAAATATTTTACCTCACCAGCAGGACGCTGCGAGCTGAATCCGCGGTCTTCGGAGGCGGATGTGGGAGCCTCGGCGCCTTTGGTTACCCCCTTCCAGACATCTTCGTACATCGTGTCGAAGAGCCTGCTCAGAGTTCAGTGCTGCGCCGGGTTGAACTCCCACAAATTGAAGTCCTGTTCTTGACACGGAAGGATCCGGCGGACGAGCATGACCTGGACTATGTTGACAAGCTTGAGCTGCTTGTTCACCAGGGACTGGATGCATTTTTGCAGTCGGGTCAGCTCTTCTTCGTCGCCCCATGACAAGCCCGTCTCCTTCCAGGACGTGAGCCGCGTAGGGGGTCCGGATCGGAATTCAGGGGCTGCGATCCACTTTGGATTGCGTGGCTCGGTGATGTAAAATCACCCTGACTGCCACCCCTTCAATCCTCCACAAAGGAGCCCTCGAGCCATAGGATGTTGGCTATTTTGCCCGCCATGGCACCTTCGCACTCCGCCTGGTTGCCGCGCACCACCTTTGGCTTGACGTTGAAAGTATTGAGCCAGAGGCCGAAATGGGGGCAGATGCAGAGGAAAGCCTCGCACATGACGATAAATGCCAAGATATTGAGGATGAAGTTCGAGGCCAGATCGTGGAAATCTAGGCCATAGTAGAACATGAGCCCGCGGACAAATGGGTGGAGAGGAAAACCCAGTCCGCGGAGGAAGTGGGGAAGAAATACTACCCTCTCGTGGGGCCTTGGGGTGGGGAGAAGCTGCCCCTCCTCAGGAAGCCGGTGCGCGATGTATTTGGATAGGTATCCAGCCTTCCTTAGCCTTTTGACATGGCCCTCCGTGACGGAGGAGACCATCCACTTGCCTCCCGCTCCGGACATTGTTGGAGAAGGTTGAGGTAGGAAGTGTGGGCTTGGGCGCTGGAGCTCGGGTGTGCAGAAGATGGATAGGCAAAGGAGGAAGAAGGCGTAGGTAAAAAGGTGGATCCTTATCCCCTTATATGAGCGGATGCGACTATGCATCCCTACCAGCATAGTAAAACTCGCTTGCCTCCCAAGCGCCGTGATAAATGGCATGGTTGGGTTACCCACGTCCGTATTGATGAGAATCCCGTAAATGGGGGACACGATCTCTGCTTTGACAAGACGTGCCAAGGAAACCGCCTCGCAAAACACGCTGAGGTGGAAAAGTGAAAACGATTCGAATAAAGGCTTGGCCGTAGTGTGATGTCGCGCTGCGGAATACGTCAGCAGATTAGATTTGTGTTAATATTATTCTCTCTGTGGCAATACGTGGAAACTTATTATGCAGAGCCGGACACTACTCTTGGTGTTTACAAACTTTTATGAAGGATTTGGAGGAGGAACCCGCCTTGCAATGCCGAAGACAATCTACGCGCCGGACTCGTCGTCATTGAAGCCTGGTTCAGGGGCTACTGAGGGAGTCCTGGATTAGGGGGTGTTCGGGTAGCTGGACTATACCTTCAGCCAGACTCTAGGACTATGAAGATACAAGATTGAAGACTTCGTCCCATGTCCGGATGGGACTTTCCTTGGCGTGGAAGGCAAGCTTGGCGATGCGGATATTCAAGATCTCCTACCATTGTAACCGACTTTGTGTAACCCTAACCCTCTTCGGTGTCTATATAAACCGGAGGGTTTTAGTCCGTAGGACAACTTCATCATACAACAATCATACCATAGGCTAGCTTTTAGGGTTTAGCCTCCTTGATCTCGTGGTAGATCTACTCTTGTACTACCCATATCATCAATATTAATCAAGCAGGACGTAGGGTTTTACCTCCATCAAGAGGGCCCGAACCTGGGTAAAACATCGTGTTCCTTGCCTCCTGTTACCATCTGGCCTAGACGCATAGTTCGGGACCCCCTACCCGAGATCCGCTGGTTTTGACACCGACAATGACTAATGTGAGTCCATGGATTATACGCACTCTTACCTTTCCGCAATTTGCTAGCCTCTATGGTACCATGCATTGCCCTTTCACACATCGAGATGTGGTGCAAACTTCGCAGGTGCATCCAAACCCCGTGATATGGTACGCTCTATCACACATAAGCCTTATTATATATTCCTCAAAACAGCCACCATACCTACCTATTAAGGCTTTTCCATGGCCATTCCGAGATATATTGCCATGCAACTTCCATCGCTTCCATTTGATGACTTGAGCATTCATTGTCATATTGATTTGAAGGATCATATAGCTGACATAGTAGTTGTGGCTCAGCCAACGTTCATCATTTTTCATACATGTTATGCTTGATCATTGCACATCCTGGTACATGCCAGAGGCATTCATATAGAGTCATACTTTGTCATAGGTATCAAGTTGTAATTTTTATTTCTTTTGAGTTATAAGTAAATAGAAGTGTGATGATCATCATTATTCATTTTTAGAGCAATGCCCTAGTGATGAAAGGATGATGGAGACTATGATTCCCCCACAAGTCGTGATGAGACTCCGGACAATGAGAGAAAAAGGAAAAAGAAAAAAAAGAAAAAAAAGAAAAAGAAAAATAAATAAATAAACAAAGAGAGAAGGGCCATTGTTAGTATCCTTTACCACACTTGTGCTTCAAAGTAGCACCATGTTTTTATATGGAGAGTCTCCTATGTTGTCATTTTCATATACTAGTGGGAATTTTTCATTATAGGATTAGATGCACACCCACTTAGTTTTCATATTGAGCTTTCATACACTTATAGCTCTTAGTGCATTTGTTGCTTGGCAATCCCTACTCCTCGCATTGATGTCAATTGATGGGCATCTCCATAGCCCGTTGGTTAGCCGCGTCGATGTGAGACTTTCTTAATTTTTTTGTCTTCTTTATATTTACCCCTATCATCATACTCTATTCCACCCGTAGTGCTATATATATGGCTTGCACTCCTGTATTGCATGAGGGTTGAAAAAGTCGAAGTGCGTTAAAAAGTATGAACCAATTGCTCGGCTTGTCATCGGGGTTGTGCATGATAAATACTTTGTGTTAAGACGATAGAGCATGATAATATTATATGATTTTGTAGGGATAGCTTTCTTTAGCGTTGATATTTTGAAAGACATGATTGTTTGTTGGGATGCCTCAGTATTGATGTCTTTATGTCAAATTATAGACTATTGCTTTGAATATTCATGACATGATTAGATATATGATCAAATTTATGTTAGGTAGCATTCCACATCAAAAATTATCTTTTTTATCTTTTACCTACTCAAGGACGAGCAGGAATTAAGCTTGGAGATGTTGATACGTCTCCGTTGTATCTATAATTTTTGATTGTTTCATGCCAATATTATTCAACTTTTACATACTTTTGGCAACTTTTTATATTATTTATTTGGGCTAACTTACTTATCCAGTGCCTAGTGCCAGTTCATGTTTGTTGCATGTTTTTCTTTCACAGAAAATCCATATCAAACGAAGTCCAAACGCTATAAAAATTTACGGAGAATTATTTTGGAATATATGTGATTTTTAGGAGGTGGAATCAACGCAAACGGGGCCCCACGACGCGCATAACCCACAAGGGCACACCAGGCACCCCATGGCGCACCCAGGTGTCTTGTGCCCTCCTCGAAGGTCGGTTGGGGCCCTTCTTTTGGCTCAAGAAAGATAATTTATGGAAAAAAATTGTGTAATTTTTTTAGCGCAATTAGAGTTACGGATCTCCGGGAATTTAAGAAACCATGAAGGGCCAGATCTGGGGAACGCGAAACAGAAGAGAACAGAGAGGGAGATCCAATCTCGGAGGGGCTCCCGCCCTCCGCCTCCATGGAGACCATGGACCAGAGGGGGAACTCTCCTCCCATCTAGGGGGCAAGGAAGAAGAAGAAGGATGGGGGCTCTCTCCCCCTCACTTCCGGTGGCGCCAGAGTGCCACCGGGGCAACGATCGGACGGTGATCTACATCAACAATCTTGCTACCATCAATACCAACTCTCTCCCCCTCTTTGCAGCGGTGTAACACCCCTTCTCCCCACTGTAATCTCTACTTAAACATGGTTCTCAACTCCATATATTATTTCCCAATGATCTATGGTTATCCTATGATGTTTGAGTGGATCCGTTTTGTCCTGTGGGTTAATCGTGATCTTGGTAGGTATGATTGCATATTTTATTTATGGTGCTGTCCTATGGTGTCCTCCGTTCTCACGCAAATGTGAGGGGCGCCCGCTGTAGGGTGTTGCAATATGTTCATGGTTCACTTATGGTGGGTTGCGAGAGTGATAGAAGCTTAACCCAAGTAGGTGGGCTATGGTGTATGGGATAAAGAGGACTTGATACTTAATGCTATGGTTGGGTTTCACGACCTTAATGATCTTTAGTAGTTGTGGATGCTTGCTAGAGTTCCAATCATAAGTGCATATGATCCAAGTAGAGAAAGTATGTTAGCTCATGCCTCTCCCTCATATAGAATTGCAAGAATGATCACCGGTACTTGTTATTGATTGCCTAGGGACAAATAACTTTCTTGTTGACACAAACCCTTTTTCTAAACACCTAACTTTTATTATCTTGCAAAGTACTTCTAGTTTTATTCTTGCAAAGTAGTTCTAGAATCACACCTACAAAATAGTTTCATACTTTTTTTTGGTAAAGCAAACGTCAAGTGTGCGTAGAGTTGTCTCGGTGGTCGATAGAACTTGAGGGAATATTTGTTCTACCTTTAGCTCCTCGTTGGGTTCGACACTCTTATTTATCGAAGAAGGCAACAAACGATCCCCTATACTTGTGGGTTATCAGCAGTTGAAGCCAAATGAGAGGAACTACCCCACTCACGATCTTGAGTTGGCGGCAGTTGTCCATGCATTAATCACATGGAGACATCTCTTGTTGGGTAGGCAAGTGGACATTTTCACCGATCACAAGAGCATCAAATATGTCTTCACTCAACCCAACTTGAACCTCCGGCAAACACGTAGGGTCGAAATGATCCAAGAGTACAATCCAAGCATTGAATACACTCCAGGAAAGGATAATTAATGTGATTGCAGATGCGTTGAGCAGAAAGGCATATTGCAACAGCTTAATTCTCAAGACATTCCAACCTGATCTTTGTGAAGCTTTCCGCAAGCTCAACATCCAAGTTGTTCCTTAATGTTTTGTTGCCAACCTTCAAGTCACTCCAACTTTGGAAGACCAAATTCATGAGGCACAACTCCTTGATACCATGGTGAAGAAGGTGAAACATGGTGTTGCCAAGGGCTTACCCATATACAAGTGCTACCGCATTGATGACAAGGACACCTTATTCTTTGAGGACTGGTTAGTGGTTCCTAAGGGTGATCTAAGGAAGGTCATAATGAACGAAGCGCACAATTCTCTTCTTTCCATCCATCCAGGCATTTCGAAGATGTACCATGACCTCAAGCAGTCGTATTGGTGGACTCGCATGAAGCGAGAGATTGCTCAATTCGGGAATGAATGTGATGTCTGTCAAAGGGTGAAAGCGGAACATCAATGACCAACTGGTCTCATCCAACCTCTTGCTATTCCAGAATGGAAGTTTGATCATATCGAGATGGACTTTGTCACTGGCTTTCCCAAGTCCAAGCGAGGGAATGATGCTATCTTCGTTGTCATTGACAAGCTTACAAAAGTGGCTCATTTCCTTCTAGTCAAAGAATCTATCAATGCATCTCAGTTGACAGAGCTATACACATCCAGAATTGTCTCGTTGCACAGGACTCCTCAATTGATCTCCTTAGACCGCGGAAGCATTCACTTCGAAGTTCTGGGACTCCTTCCAGAAGGCCATGGGCACCAACATTCGGTTCAACATGGTCTCTCATCCTCAAACAAGTGGCTAAGTTGAAAGATTCAATCAAATCCTCGAAGACATGCTTAGAGCAAGTGTCATCTCCTTCGGTATGAAGTGGGAAGATTGCCTCCCATATGCCGAGTTCTCCTACAACAATAGCTACCAAGCAGGTTAGGGCATGGTCCCTTTTGAAATCCTATATGGCAGAAAGTGTTGTACTCCTCTCAACTGGTCCGAGACTGGTGAACGCCAACTTCTTGGGAATCACTTGATCACAGAAGATGAAGAAATGTGTAAAGTCATCCATGAAAATATCAAAGCCGTGCAATCGCGCCAAAAGAGTTACTATGATAGCAAGCACCGTGACTTGGCTTTTGAGATTGGAGACCATGTCTATCTCCGAGTCTCTCCAGTGAAAGGCACCCAACGCTTCGGTATCAGGGAAGCTTGACCCTAGATATGTGGGTCCTTTCAAGATCATTGTCAAAAGAGGCGAGCTCGCCTATCAACTTGAGCTCCCTCCCAACTTCTCAAATGTGCATGATGTATTTCACGTGGCACAACTTCTCAAGTGCTTCAAGACGCCCGAGCGCACTATCAACTTCGAAGAAATTAACCTCCAAGAAGACTTGTCTTATCATGAGCATCCCGTTGCCATTCTTGAAGAAACCGAGCGCAAAACTCGCAAGAAGTCAATCAAATTCCTCAAAGTTATGTGGTCTCACCATTCAGACCGAGAAGGTACTTGGGAGCGTGAGGATCACCTCCATTCGGAATATCCGGAGTTCTTTCGGTCCTAGATTTCAGGACGAGACCCTCTTGTAGTGGTGGAGAGTTGTAACACCCTAGATGTAAAACTTCCATATTTGGCAATGTATCCAACCTCATCATGATCAATCCCAAGTGGTTTCCTCCTTGTTGGTTTCATTTAGGGTTTTTGATTTGTTTCATATTGCATTGTATTGTCATTTCTTGTCATATTTTATTTTGTCATTAATTGTTGCATCATGGCCTCATCATATGTTGCATTGTCCTTGGTGTCATTTTGCATATTCTCATCATCATGTGCATCTTCATGGTGTAGCTCATTGCATTGTTGCATGTTCTATGTGGATCCAAGCATCATCTTCCCCTTCACTCATCACCACATGTTCTTCTCTTTTGTTTCTTTTTGCATGTGCCATCTTGCGCTCCTCCACAAATGTTCATCTTTTCCTATTAATTCAAAAATATTGCCCTAAACCTCTATGCTAAATTTCACCTTATTTTAAATTGTTTTGGTTAGGTTTTAAAATGGCTCAAGTTTGAATTTAATTCCAACTTGAATTATTTTACTTCCTTTAAAAATGTCCAATCCAATTTTTATTAAATAGAGCACAACTCCAGGAGCTTGAGTATATTTTCATTATTCTCAAATTCCTCTCCTTTCCCCTTGTGCTTTTCTTTTTCATTTTCTGTTTGAGGAAAAGGTTAAAAAGAGAGCAGCAGCAGCACCCACCTGGGCCTCGGCCTCCAGGCCGGCCCATCTAGCCGCGCGCCAGCCAGCCCGCGTGCACGACGCTTCCCCCCTTTCTCACCCACGCACCCGCTCACTCCCCTCTGCCTCACACCCACTTGGCCAAGCTGGCCCCATCCACCAGCGACCCTGGCTACACCCCTCACCCACCTTCTTCCTCCTCGGCCCCCCCTCGCGAGCACGCACATGCCATGGCCGAGCGCGTCGCGTGCTCCACCTGCTCGCCCTAGCCCTTTTAAACCCCGCTCTTCGTGTCCACCAAGCCGCTAGGGTTTCCCTCTTCCCTCCGCTGCTGCCACCAGGAGCGTAGAGCAACCAGATCCACTGCTAGAACCCCGTCCCGAGCGCATCTAAGAGCACGGCCTTGCAGCCATCGTACTCACCATCATCCTCAGCCTCGCCAACCGTGTCCCTCTTCTTCCTCGACGTCCTCTACGTCCACGGCGTCGACTACGTGGAGCTGGAACTCGTCGCAATATCGCCTTCTTCCTTGTCTTCGACTCCGGCCACCGCAGCTGTTCGATCGCCCTCACTGTCGTCTCCGTCCACTTCACGCCAAGCCGAGCACCCCATCGTGTTCGTGGTGAGCTCGCGCACCTCCCCGTCCCCTTTTTCGTCTCGTTAGCGTGCTCCGCTGTATGCTGCCATGAGCACCCGAACGTGTCGTAGTCGGACCTCGTCTCCGGCGAGTGCTCCAGTCCCCTTTTGCTTGTTGTGCATGTCCGACATGTTCCCCGCGTCACAGTCGCTCAATCCGTGCTCGCTGCCGCCTGTTTAGCTCCCCCGCTTCGTCACGTCCATCCTCACCACGCCACCTCTGTAGCATGTCACCGGCGATGCCTCTGTTGTCATCTGGTGCGACTAGTGGCACCCACAAACCCGGGATCCTCCTCCGGCCCCGATGCACCCTTCCGCCGCTCAGCTAGGTCACCGGAGCTACTCCGGCGAGGATTCCGCCGTGCAGTGGTTGCCGGTGGTGCCCTCGGCTGCTTCCCCTGTTCTGCACGCGTCGCACCAGCAGGGCCCACTGGTCAGCCTCACACGCGGCTAGGCCGACCAGGCAGTCACACACGCACACGCGAACCCACACACACCAGCCACGTGGCCCACCGGCCCACCAGTCAGCCTAACAACTGGGAACAGCCTGGGTACGCCTAGCGTTTTTCCCCGTTTCCTGTTTTATTCCAGATTCAGAATATACCCGTTTTGGCATATGCATAGGTTTCCTTTTTAGGCAGTTTTGCATTTCTAGCATTTGTGAGCGTTTTCTACAGTAACCTAGACATATTATATATGTTTTGGGGGTAGAAAAATCCCACCAATCCATTGGTGGCATCCATTTCATCATCTGACCAAGTTTGCACCCATGACATTTTACATCATGCTATTGTTTTGTCATTTTTCTGTGATTAAATTCAAATATGCTATGTGGTAGTTTGGTACATGTACATCTTCATGTTCATGTCTACTTCATGCTAGGATTTATTTCATGCCATATAGTGCACTGTGATGAGTGCCACAAGCTTGTAAACATGCTATCATGAATCTGTTTCTACCATGACATGAAATCCTACTAAGTCTGAAATCAGACATATCACTTGCCATGTTTGCGTTGATTCTATCATCATTTCTGCAGACCTTTGGAACAAGTTAAGTAAGGGAGTTTTGTTAAGTGCATTTAGTACTAGAAGGCCATGCTCAAGTTTGTCATGATAGGTTCCTGTAACATGTAGTTTACTAGCTCTAAATATTGCAACCTGATGTTGTTTCTGCCATGTTCAGTGAATTTCTGCTAAGTATGTTAAATTGTTATCAATTGCATTTTACCATGTTGTTTTAAACATGTTCTAGTGTGTTCTAGCAGTAGCTCAATGTTCATGAATTGTAGAGCTTCCCCTGTACTTCACTTCAATGTATTTTGTTTTCATTTTTGGGTGTTGTAGCATACTTAAACTTTGCATCTAAGTAGTCATGTTGTCGTTTTCAACAGTTTGCATTGCATCTTGTTTGGCTTGTCATTTCTAAACTGATCTTTATGTCGATTTCAGCCAAAATCTATCAGTCTATCCAGTGTCATGATTGGGTTACCAAGATTGTGCCATGCTCATCGTTCCTCCCTCTGTCTCGAATGCACCCCTTCCGAAGCACCTCATATGCATTACACACCTTGTCTTGCATTCCATGCCATGTCTTGCATCGTGTTGCTTGCACATATGCACCGTGATTGATTGTTATTCCATTGTTTGTGTTCCTTCTTGGGTAGAGCCAGGAGATGAATTCGTGAACAAGGATCGTCGGTGTCAAAACCGGCGGATCTCGGGTAGGGGGTCCCGAACTATGCGTCTAGGCGGATGGTAACAGGAGACAGGGGACACGATGTTTTACCCAAGTTCGGGCCCTCTTGATGGAGGTAATACCCTACGTCCTGCTTGATTGTTCTTTATAATATGAGTAGTACAAGAGTTGATCTACCACGAGATCGAAGAGGCTAAACCCTAGAAGCTAGCCTATGGTATGATGGTTGTCGTTGGTCCTACGGACTAAACCCTCCAGTTTATATAGACACCGAAGGGGGCTAGGGTTACACAGAGTCGGTTACAAGGAAGGAGATCTACATATCCGTATTGCCAAGCTTGCCTTCCACGCCAAGGAGAGTCCCATCCGGACACGGGATGAAGTCTTCAATCTTGTATCTTCATAGTCCAACAGTCCGGCCAAAGGATATAATCCGGCTGTCCTGATACCCCTAATCCAGGACTCCCTCGAGTACCCTGTCGAGTACGTTCACGAGGAGCAAGGATTCGATACCTTTGAGAACATTGCAGGCAAGATAATCATTACCCCCGATATCACTTCTATCTTTGCTTGCTATTTGTTCGTTCTATCGCTATGTTGCGCTACCTACAACTTGTTTATCAAGCCTCCAATATTTCCATGTCAAGCCTCTAATCCACCTTCCTAGCAAACCGTTGTTTGGCTATGTTACCGCTTTTTCTCGGCCCCTCTTATAGCATTTCTAGTTGCAGGTGCAGTGCAAATTGTTCCATGTTGGAACATGGATATGTTGGGATATCACACTATCTCTTATTTAATTAATGCATCTATATACTTGGTAAAGGGTGGAAGGCTTGGCCTTTTGCTTGGTGTTTTCTTCCACTCTTGCCGCCTTAGTTTCCATCGTACCGGTGTTATGTTCCTTGATTTTGTGTCCCTAACACGGTGAGGATTTATGGACCCCTCTTGACAGTTCGCTTTAAATAAAACTCTTCCAGCAAGGCCCAACATTAGTTTTACCATTTTCCTAATAACAACTAAAATTTTAATAGGGAGTAATTAACCCGAGGATTCTTAATCAACAGCCCGGGCCAATGCTCCTCATGAGTGTTGGTCCAAACTAGAGTCATGTGCGGCTTCCCCCGGGGCAACTCGGGTCTCAGTTGATGTACGCTGCGCTCATCTGACTGTGGCCTGAGACAAGATACGCGCGGCTACTATCAGGGTGTCGGCATGTCGGGAGGTCATGTTGGTTTTGTTTTACCATAGTCGAAATTTCTTGTGCACCGGGATTCCGAGTCTGATCGGAGGGTCCCGAGATGAAGGATTGTCTCAACGGATCGTGAGCTTATCATGTGATAAGTGGGGACACCCCTGCAGGGTTTAATCTTTCGAGAGCCGTGCCTACGGTTATGTGGCAGACGGGAGTTTTTAATATCCGGTTGTAGTGAACTTGAAACCAAACTCTCTAAAATACACCAAACGTGTGTGTAACCATGATGGTCTCTTTTCAACGAGGTTCAGGTAGAGAACACGGTGGGGTAATGTTTGAACGTAAGTAGTTCCGGATCACTTCTTGATCATTCACTGAATACGACCGTTTGTGTAGCTTCTCATCTTGTTCTTACATTCATAAGTTAGACACCATACAATGCTTAGTGCTTGCTGAAACTCCACCTTATATCCATACCTTACCTTTAAGCTTTGATAGTCTTGACACTGTCGGTAATAGGATTGCTGAGTCCTCGTGGCTCACAATATACTACAACACAGTTGTAGGTACCGATGAGACTGATGCAGGTGATGTCACTGAGCTCAAGTGGGAGTTCGACGAAGACCTTGGCCGTTACTATGTTTCCTTTCCGGATGATCAGTAGTGGTGCCCAGTAGGGTCGATCGGGACTTAGCTTGGGTGTTTATCTTTTATTCGTTTGATTTCGTCCATAGCCAGACTCTGTGTTCATCTTGAATGATTGTATAACTTGATGATATTGTGTGACATTGTGGCGATTGTAAGCCAAAGCTCGTATTCTATCTATTCAGTACATGAGATGAGCAAAGATACAACCACTCATGCGACAATACCAATATGCGCTTATGCCCCAAGTCGTGGCTCGACACGTATGGAGTATAGTCGCATATTGGGCGTTACACAGCGGCATGCGTGCGCTCCGCGTCGAGTTGAGCCTCTCTGTCGGGGTTCTGGAACAACACCTATGGGATCCCTCGACGGAATCCATTCTACGGTTGCGGGACGTGAGGCTGCGCAAAGAGCGGGTCTAGAATATCAACTCGATGGGATTTTTACCCAGGTTCAGGCCGCAAGCGATGCATAAAACCCTAGTCCAGATTTGTGTGTATTTAGTGTTCTTGAGTTCTTGAACTAGCTGCGGTGCATGCCCAGTGCAAAAAGTCTTAATCCTTCCTCGGTACGCCTCGGGCCTCCTTTTATATGTGAAAGGGTCGCCACAGTGGCACACAGGAGGTGGAAAGTATGTACAGTGTACAAGTTTATCTCCTCACATCCTAAGACAAAACACATTTAATGCGCCGTCTATGTGTCCTCTTGCTTTATCAGGGACGGTAAAGGAGCATGTCCCTTCCATCGCCGCCTCGCCTTGCTTCGACGCGCGTCCAAGGTGAAGAGGCATGCAGCGCCACGCTGGCTGCTGAGCTGGTGCGGTGGCAGGGTCTTCACGAAGATCTGCATGCCACCACGTAGGTGCTTTGTTGGTTGGCCTAGAAGCTTCATGCTACCACGCAAGTGTGTGCCTAGTTGGTAGGCTAGTCACCACGCCGGAATGGGGGGGGGGGCAGCGAAGCTTTGGTAAGTGCGGGCCTAGCTTTGGCCCTGTAGACGCCCCCGGAAAGGCCCTTGCCGGGATTTCACGGGCGTCCCCGGGAAGGCCCTTGCCGGGGGGTTTATGAGCGTCCCCGGCAAGGCCCTTGCCAGGGGGGTTTGTGAGCGTCCCCAGCAAGGGTCTTGCCGGGGGTCTTCAGTCGTCCCCGGCAAGATCTTGCCCGGGGTGTTTGTCTTCTGATGCTCACTTAGGCCTGCAGGCCTTTGGTTTCAACAAAGATCTGCATACCACCATGCAGGCGCTCCCGAGCCTCGGTCTTGACGTTGTCGACAGCATCATGACTCTCAGGCTCAAGGGTGGCGGTCTTGCTGGTGTTGGGCAAGATGCCCCAACAAGGCTCTTGTCGGGGCCATGTAGGCCGTCTCAGCAAGGGCTCTTGTCGGGGGAAGCCCATCTTGTCTCTTCACTCTTTATACTTCTCTCTTGGGCGCTACCTCGGCAGTCACTCTGTGCATTTGAAAACCGAACCGAAAAACCATACCGAAAATAAACCGAACCGAACCGATTTTATGGTTTTTATGGTTTCTGGTTTCGGTATGGTAAGAACTTTTCATACTGATTTGAACTTTGGTTTTTATGTTATATACCGAAAAACTGAATGGTTAACCGAATAAATCAAAGTAAAAAATAAATTTATATTTCTTGAGATGAACAACCATACAAGTTGTCATTTTTCTTGTACATGAGTCAAATTCACTAGTAAGCACGTAAGTTTTTCTTGTAACATAGTCATTTTTCTCTTTTTAAAATCCTAAGCACATCCATAACCATCAACACATGATTCAAATCATGCATATATACTTATATATATAGTCATATACTATTTGTGTAGAATAGTATGTGTTTTGAGTCATGAATTTGCTAATTATTATTACGTCATTTTCAAATTCGCGTCAACTTTGGTTTTTATGGTATATACCAAAACCATACCGAAATAATTTGGTATATACAGAAACTGAACCGTATTTTTATTTCATACTGTATTTACCGAAGTATTAATACCGTACAAACTGAAAAACCGTATAAACTGAACCATGTAAACCGAATAAACCGAGCGACCTATCTGGCCAATGAGTGTCGGAGGCTTTGCCGGGGTGCCCTGACCAAGGTGCTCACCAAGGTAGCATTCTGGAACCCCAATGTCGACTTCACCGACACGCTTGAGAGCTTGCCGAAGGGCACGAACCTCACGGTGCTCGAAGAGCGCATCGAGCCCATCATCAGATGCGTCGACGGAGTCCAGAGGGTGGAGGGCCAGCGCCGGGACTAGCCACCTCGTTTCTCCTTGCCGCCGCGAGTTCATGCCCAAGACAAGTTTTATCATAAGTTAGACTGCGGCAATCATTGATGTAATATCACTCTGCAATACTTTGAAATGAAGCATGCTATCTTCTTGTTTAATCTTTCTTTGTATGTACACACCCTATGCCTAGTTGGAAAGGTTTGTCAGCGCGTAAACCCATGCTTTGGCGCTTTGAGGAACAGATCCTTAGCAGCCTGCCGGGGGGTGCTTGCTGCCAGGAAAATCACCTTGCCGTTCACGGCAGCCGCCTGGTCTGTTGGGCGGACTCGAAATGGAACAGGGGCATTGCCAATAGCGGAAGGGTTCCCTTGTGTGCAGGTTTTCCATACAAGGAGCAAGATCTTTCAAGGAAGATAACCCTATAAAAAAGGAAAATGCTCAAGGTTTCGCGTGACTTAGCTTTTTGTCGCCACGTGGATGGTTGTTGCGGCTGCCGACAGCACTGCCCCGCCTAGCCGATGGCACCAGAGTGTGGCTGATCGGCGTTGCCTTCTTCTCTCGAGCCATCATGACGAAGGAGTCGATGGGTTGGCTTCAAAACCAGATTTCCACTGCCTCAGCGCCCCTACCTGGTGCGCCAAAGATGTCGGAGTTCTAGAATGACACCTATGGGATCCCTCGACGGAATCCCTTCTACGGTTGCGGGGCATGGGCTTGCGCAAAGATCGGGTCTAGAAGATCAACATGGTGGGATTTTTACCCAGGTTCGGGCAGCAAGTGATGCGTAAAACCCTAGTCTTGCTTAGTGTGTATTTAGTGTTCTTGAGTTCTTGAACTAGTTGTGGTGCATGCCCAGTCCAAAAAGTCTGAATCCTTCCTCGGTACACCTCGGGCCTCCTTTTATATGTCAAAGGGGTGGCCACTGTGGCACACAGGAGGTGGAAAGTATGTATAGTGTACAAGTTTATCTCATGACATCCTAGGACAAAATGCGTTTAATGTGCCGCCTATGTGTCCTCTTGCTTTATCGGGGACGGTAAATCAGCATGTCCCGTCCATCGCCGCCTCGCCTTTCTTCGACGTGCGTCCAAGGTGACGAGGCATGCAGCGCCATGCTGGCTGGCTACTGAGCTGGTGTGGTGGCAGGGTCTTCACTAAAATCTGCATGCCACCACGCAGTTGCTTGGCTGGTTGGCCTAGAAGCTGCATGCTGCCACGCAAGTGTGTGCCTAGTTGGTAGGCTGATCACCACGCCGGAACGGGCGCGGGGCAGCGAAGCTTTGGTTACTGCGGGCCTGCCTTTGGCCCCGTAGACGCCCCTGACAACGCACTTGCCGTGATCTCGTGAGCGTCCCCGGGCAAGTCCCTTGCCGGGGGTTTGCAAGCATCCCCGGAAAGGGTCTTGCCAGGGGTCTTCAGTCGTCCCCGACAAGATCTACCTGGGGGTCTTCGTCTTCTGGTGCTCACTAAGTCCTGCAGGACTTTGGTTTCCGCAAAGATCTGCATGCCACCATGCAGGCACTCCCAAGCCTCGGTCTTGACGTTGTCGATAGCGTCATGACTCTTAGGCTCAAGGGTAGCGTTCTTGCTGGTGTTGGGCAAGTTTCCCTGGCAAGGCTCTTGCCGGGGTCATGTAGATCGTCTCGGCAAGGGCTCTTGCCGAGGGAGGCCCATCTTGTCTCTTCGCTCTTTATGCTTCTTTCTTGGGCGCTGCCTCGGCAGCCTTGTATCTTTGCTTCCTCTGCCCTGCCGAGCCCGGCCGCAGGTGTGGCTGCGACTGCCCGTGCACAAGTAAAGGGGTACAGAAGGGCCCCTACTTTTGTACACCAACATGAGCCCTCAGGCCTGAGCCACAAATAAGCGCAGAGCGTTGTTGGGCCAGGCCCAGAACGGTGCGCGGGCACGAGTGGTAGAGTTTTTACCGCGGTAACTCCTTCACCAGTTGCGCTTCCGCATGACCCGCATTGAGTGCGTGACATGGGGGTCGTGCGTGGGGTGGTTGCAGCGCGCTTGCGTCACCTCATGGTGAATATTAAAGAGGCAGCCCGCGTCTTCCCCATAAAAAGAGGAAACCGCATGGGCACTGCTTATTTACCCCCCGCACCCTCTTCCAATCTTGGAACCACCATTCCCCTCTTCTTCCTCAAGCACAAATTGAAACCCTAGCCTCTGCTCGCCACTGCCGCGCCCCCATTGCCTTTGACCCCTCATCCCCTCCCAGCCACCATGGCGTCCAAGACCGGCAAGGGCAAGGGAGCGGCCAAAGACGACGGAGGGAAGGAGGCGCAGGAGAGAGAGTTAGTGGAGCTTCGGACGCAGCGCACCCTCTTCACCTTGACGGTCGACGCGCTCGTCCTCATGGACATGTTCAGGCCCCTGTGGGGAAGGGAGACATCGGGGCACCTTGCCACGCGTATCATCCCTGCCGCCTTTTCCAAGGACGCCCCAAATCGGTACCCCTTCTTTATTGATTACTTCTCCTGCGGGATCTGCCCCCCTTTCTCCGATTTCTTCAACGACCTCATGCACAACTTCGTCTTCCATCTTCTGGATTTCACGCCGAACACCGTGGCATGCATGTCCTTCTTCGCCCATCTCTGTGAGGGCTTCGCCCGAGTGCACCCTAGCACAACGCTCTTCCGGCATTACTTCACCCCTCGCATCCAGCCAGGGGGCGCCATCTCTGGCTGCATCACCTGGATCCCGAGGGGTCAGAGCAAGGGCACGTACCCGGAGGGAACCCACAAGGAGAGGTGGGAGAGTGGCGGGGCCGGTGGTGCTGGATCGAGGAGGCAGATCCGTAGGAGTTCTGCCGGGTCCATCGGAAACCGCTAGTCTGCTGCAAGGACTGGAGCAACATTGATGCTGACGACAAGAAGCTCACAGTCGCCACCACCAGGATCCATCACCTCACCTTAGTCGGGCTTATGCTCGAGATGATTGGAGCTGACTTCATTCACCGCCGGATTGCCCCACTGCACAACAAGGGGAGGACGGCTTGGGACTTCATGAATGCGGCCGTCGTCATGAGGCTCCGCCCTGGCCTGAAACACAATTTCACAGTGTTGTAGCACGCTCATCTTTGCCAGAGGCTCGTTCAGCTTAAGATCGACGAGGCCGGTGGAGTCAAGAGGACCGGCAAGGTCGAGAAGGCCGCCAAGGCCGCCAAGGTCGGCGGTTCTCTGTTTGGGTTGCCAGCGGGAGTGGTCCCATTGAGCAACAATTCTCGCCAGACTGCCATCATCGCCATGATGCCGGACTTCAACGTGCATGGCCTCGATCCAACCTGGGCCGAGCCGAAAGCAGAGCGGGTGCAGGCATTCTTCAACAACCTGTTGGAGAGGTATGTTCACGATGAGCCACTTCTCATCTGCGACACTACTCGGGAAGAGCTGGCGTATATCACCGCTAGGGCGGAGGAGGCGTCCCTTGCTAAGGAGGTCAGCAGCGTTGGCACCATGGAGGACGAGGCCGACACGGTCGCAGAAGAGAAAGAGTTCGCCGAGTGGGCGGGGTTTGCCGGGGGATACAACGACGCCGGTGCTGGGCCCCCCCTTGTCGAAGACGTGGTCGAGCAGTCGGCCGAAGAGAAGACCAAGGCGGAGGACCCCACCGGCCCCGGAGAGAAAACGCGTCCTGCGGTGGGCTAGCTCCGGCGGGCCGGTCCGGCCTGGCAGGACCACGCAGCGGCAATAGGCCCAGGCACGGCCCGCGTGCGAGACGAGGATTGTGATAGTGAAGAAGGCCGCGGCTGCCACTTCTTAATCATACAAGCGGCGCAGGACGCCTTCGCCTTCCCCTCCACCCGCGGACGCCGCCCCGGAGGCCGACTTCGACCTTGTGTCCTTCAGCCCGAAGAGGAAGAGGAGGCAAGCAGAGGAGGATGAGTAAGCATCTCGCCCTTCATCATTTCTGACCCTCAGCTTGCGTCATCTTTCCTGACTTGATATTGTCTTTGCAGTGACACGGAGACGCTGGCCCAGAGGGAGGCGAAGAGGGCCAGGGCTTCGACGGGTGACAAGCCCCCGGCGAGCACCCCGCGCACGCCGGAGCTTGTGCTGATCAGCCCGGACAACAGCCCTCGGCGCAGCCCCGCCTCAGCCCCCAGCGTGAGTTCATTACTCACTCCTCACCAATGGGCGTTGGGGTGTGAATCCTTGGTGCTGACCTTGCTGGGTTTGCAGGAGGAGAGCGGCAACAGGAGGAGCCACTGAGGGCTACCCCTGACTCGCCGCCCCTGTCAACCACGCCACCCAGAGGGGCGTCCCTGGCAAGGGCGCCTTCCTCTGAGCCCACGCTCATGGAGAACAAGGCAAGCATGGGCGCTGGCGGCTCCGTCCTGGCCACGGACATTGGCAGGGAGGGAACCACTTGTTCCTAGCTTGGCACGGGTAAGTGGCCCGCCTCCCATCTCTCTTTCTTTTTATTCTGTTCTTGGCCTCGTTTCATTCTCCTTTCTGGTTTCCAGACCCTCCCTTGATGGACCATGAGGACATCGACACTGTCATTGGGGAGGTCGCCAGGGACGCCGAAGCTGAGGCCGCCAAGATCGCGGCTGAGGAAGCCGTGAATTCCGGCGCCGAGGAGGCCGGCAAGGGGCCTGCCGGGGAGACCGGTGGGACCGCTATCGGGGAGGCCAGCAAGGGGCCTGCCGGGGAACCCGGCAAGGCCGCCACCGAGGAGGCCAGCAAGGGGCCTGCCGGGGAGGCCGCCGAGGAGCCCGCCAAGGAGGAGGTGACCAACGACCAACCTTCCTCCCCTGCAGCCCCTGCCCCATGCAAGTACCTGAGGGAGGACGACAACCTGTTCGTCCGCCTCCCAGGGACGGCGAGCACTAGAGCGCCAGCCGAAGGGGAGGTGTTTGATGATGATGTGCTCGCCACCGCTAGGCTCCAGGTTGTCGATGAACCGAGCGCCGGCGACGGCGATTCCCAGTAGGAGCAGCTTCTTCGGGCCTTGAGCGCCAACTTCCAGAAGCTCCAAGCACTCCACCGTGCCCGCCAGGACAAGGCGAAGTCCAGGATGGCGGCAGTGGACAAGGCGGAGGTGGATTTTGAGGAGCGCGTCACCCAGACACAAGTCTGGTTTCGCGAGGCTCGGGAAGATCTAAGGACTTCCCAGGGTGAGCTAGATGAGCGCATGCGAGAGCTCATCCTGAAACAGGCTGACATCGATAAGGTCCAAGAGGCAGCAAAGGAATAGGCCGCCAAGGATGATGCTGCCCGGTAGCAGCAGCAAGCTCTGCTGGACAGCCAGGAGGAAGACCTTGGTCCGCGTGAGCAGGCGCTTGCCGCCACGCTCCGCGGCAAGGACGACGAGGTTGGGAAGATTATTGCGCAACGGACCTAGGAGCTAGAGCAGAAGCACGAGGACGCACTCAATGCTCTGGCCTTGGACCACGCCGGCAAGGTCAAGAAGCTGGAGCTGGAGCGGGAGGAGCTGAAGAAGAAGGTCTTAGGGCTGACAGAGGAGAGGGATGCAGCCAACCGTTCTCTGGTGGATTCGCAGGTCACCGTCTCTGACCAGACCAAGCTGCTCTCCAAGGCCAACAGCTCCATTGATGATTTCAAGCTGCAGCTAGGCGCTTTGGAGGGGAAGCTTTCATAGGTCACGGCCCAGGAGAGGACACTGATCAATGCCCTGGAGAACAAGAAGCAGCTGTGGAGCGATGACGCCGCCGCCCATACAAAATATGCGAGCATCATAAACCTCTGGATCAGCCGTCTTGCCGATGTTGCCAAGAGGCTCACTGTGCAGCTAGCAGTCATGGGCATGCCGGATGTCAGGTACTCCCAGGAGCCGAATGTGAGCCCCAACGCCAAGTTGACCTTCTTCTTCGAGGGCATCCTCGACGCTCTGGAACAGCTCCGCTGCAACCGAGCGACCTATCTGGCCAATGAGTCTCGGAGGCTTTGCTGGGGTGCCCTGACCAAGGTGCTCACAAAGGTAGCGTTCTGGAACCACAATGTCGACTTCACCGACATATTTGAGAGCTTGCCAGAGGGCACGGACCTCACGGTGCTTGAAGAGCGCATCGAGCCCATCATCAGATGTATCGACGGAGTCCAGAGGGTGGAGGGCCAGCGCTGGGACTAGCCACAATGTCGACTTCACCGACATATTTGAGAGCTTGCCAGAGGGCACGGACCTCATGGTGCTTGAAGAGCGCATCGAGCCCATCATCAGATGTATCGACGGAGTCCAGAGGGTGGAGGGCCAGCGCTGGGACTAGCCACCCCATTTCTCCTTGCCGCCGCGAGTTCATGCCCAAGACAAGTTTTATCTTAAGTTATAACTGCGGCAATCATTGATGTAATATAACTCTGCAATACTTTGAAATGAAGCATGCTATCTTCCTGTTTGATCTTTCTTTGTATGTACACACCCTACGCCTAGTTGGAAAGGTTTGCCGGCGCGTAAACCCATGTTGTGGCGTTTTGAGGAACTGATCCTTAGCAGCCTGCCGGGGGCGCTTTCTGCTGGGTAAATCACCTTGCCGTTGTCGGAACAGCCGCCTGATCTGTTGAGCGGACTAGAAACGGAACAGGGGCGTTGCCAATAGCGGAAGGGTTCCCTTGCGTGCAGGGTTTCCATACAAGTAGCAAGATCTTTCGAGGAAGATAACCCTATAAAAAGTGGAAAATGCTCAAGGTTTCGCATGACTTAGCTTTTTGTCGCCACGTGGATGGTTGTTGCGGCTCTGGACAGCACCGCTCCGCCTAGCCGATGGCACCAGAGTGTGGCTGATCGGCGTTGCCTTCTTCTCTCGAGCCATCGCGACGGAGGAGTCAATGGGTTGGCTTCAAAACCAGATTTTCACTGCCTCAGGGCCCCTACCTGGTGCGCCAAAGATGTCGGGGTTCTAGAATGACACCTATGGGATCCCTCGATGGAATCCCTTCTACGTTTGGGGGGCATGGGGCTGCGCAAAGAGCGGGTCTATAAGATCACCATGGTGGGATTTTTACCCAGGTTCGGGCCGCAAGCGATGCGTAAAACCCTAGTCTTGCTTTGTGTGTATTTAGTGTTCTTGAGTTCCTGAACTAGCTACGATGCATGCCCAGTACAAAAAGTTTGAATCCTTCCTCAGTACACCTCGGGCCTCGTTTTATATGTCAAAGGGGTCGCCACAGTGGCACACATGAGGTGGAAAGTATGTATAGTGTACAAGTTTATCTCGTGACATCCTAGGACAAAATGTGTTTAATGTGCCGCCTGTGTGTCCTCTTGCTTTATCCGGGACGGTAAAGGAGCCTTTCTCGTCCATCGCCGCTTTGCCTTGCTTCGACGCGCGTCCGAGGTGACGAGGCATGCAGCGCCACGCTGGCTGGCTAGCTGCTGAGCTGGTGCGGTGGCAGGGTCTTCACTAAGATCTGCATGACACCACGCAGTTGCTTGGCTGGTTGGCCTAGAAGCTTCATGATGCCATGCAAGCGTGTGCCTAGTTGGTAGGTTGATCACCACACCGGAACGGGCGCGGGGCTGCGAAGCTTTGGTAAGTGCAGGCCTGCCTTTGGCCCCGTAGACGCCCCCGGCAAGGCACTTGCCGTGATCTCGTGGGCATCCCCAGCAAGGCCTTGCCGGGGGGTTTGCGAGCGTCCCCGGAAAGGGTCTTGCCGGGGGTCTTCAGTCATCCCCGGCAAGATCTTGCCAGGGGTCTTCATCTTCTGGTGCTCACTAAGGCCTACAGGCCTTTGGTTTCCACAAAGATCTGCATGCCACCATGCAGGCGCTCCCGAGCCTCGTTCTCAACGTTGTCGATAGTGTCATGACTCTCAGGCTCAAGGATGGCGTCCTTGCTGGTGTTGGGAAAGTTGCCCCGGCAAGGCTCTTGCCGGGGCCATGTAGGTCATCTCAGCGAGGGCTCTTGCCGGGGGAGGCCCATCTTGTCTCTTCGCTCTTTATGCTTCTAGTTTGGGCGCTGCCTCGGCAGCCTTGTATCTTTGCTTCCTCTGCCCTGCCGAGCCCGGCCGCAGGTGTGGCTGTGACTGCCCATGCACAAGTAAAGGGGTACAGAAGGGACCCTACTTTTGTACCCCGACACTCTGCCTCCCGGTCCTCCTTTAGTATCACTAGGTTGAACCGCTGGTCCGCCTGCACCAAGGGTGAGCCGGACACCGGCACGAAGTCAATGTCCATCGTCTCATACACATCGGTGTCCTTCTGTGCCGCGACCTCCGCCATGAACATTGGATCGGCTTCCTCCTCCTTGTAGCTTGGCTCCAGAGAACTCGGGAATTGGCCCGCCGCAAAGCGAGCTTGGGAACGGAGGTCTGTGGCACCGACCGCCGCCGTGATTTCTGAGCGGTGCTCCGGCATCACCATCTTGTAGTACGTGATCTTGCGGCGCACCATGGCTTTCTGGCGAACTAGGGGAGGCTTGATGCGGGCTAGGGGATCAAAAGGTGGGGGGATGGGCTAGAGAGGAGGTGTGGTTTTGGGGCAGTGGCTGGCGTAAGCTGAGCAGCGAAGGTTCTGGTGTGAATAGTGGTTCTGGTGACGATCGGTCAATCGGTTTTGACTGTACATCGCTCTTGTCGCACTCACATTGCACCCCGGCACGCTGGACCCTCCACGTCACTCACCGAATGGAACACGCTTTGTCTTGCGTTTTTGCTCGCTTATGGGACCGCAGTCGAGAGCAAACCGACGTCCCTCCCACTCCCCTCCCACTCCCGCGTCATTTATACTACTACTCCCTCCGTTTTATGTGGAGTAAATAAAAATAGTGGGAGTATACTACGGATGAGGATCCCCTGACGTGGCCGAACCCATTAAGTAACTGACATGCGGGGCCTAGCAAGCATGGGGCCCGCCAGTAGGTGACCGAAAAGGGGGGTAAGGCAGGGATACCTACGTCACAGGATCCACTTCCACTACTACTCCCTCCGTCCATCTATACAGGGCCTAATGCGTTTTTCGAGGCTAACTTTGACAAAATGTTAGAGTAATAATATATGACGTGCAACTTACACAAAGCATACATTCAAATTCGTATGTGAAAGGAGATTCCAATGATATAATTTTCACATTATACATCTCATGTACTATTAATCTTGTCAATAGTCAAAGGCGGTTTTGAAAAAATGCATTAGAGCATGGTTAATAATGTAGCCGGCTGTCTATAAAGAGATGTCACCTCAGTTAGAGCCATCATAAAAAATACGCATATAAGCATTTAATATTTGCATGGTTAAGTAATAGGTTTGCTCTTAGAATGGCTAGTAGGTTGGCTCTAAGCATTTAATATTTGCATGAGCAAGGTATATGATTGGAAGAGAGTTGCATGCATATTTTTTTCTTGATCTATGTGTTATAGCCGGGCTGTAGAATAAGTGCCCGCTTCACTCTCTCTCCTCTCTTCTCACTCTTCCAAGTAGGATTTTAATGACATGGAAAGTCTGATAGCCTGCTGACTAGGCCTTATTAGACTTGCTCTTAGGCCCTATATAAATGGAAGGAGGGAGTACTATGAGCACTGCATATTGTATAGCAGATGTTGTCAGTACTCCACTAGTACTATTGGACAGGGAGCTTAAAAAAATTACTATTGGACTGGCTATACGTGGCAAAATCATAGTACGAAGAGCATGCGTGAGAATAAGCACATTCACATGGTTGAAAACAAATTGGAAACCATCTTTGCTTGAATACAAATCTAGGAGTACATACGAATCTAGCAATATTGATTATGCGTTGTTGAATTTCGATACTTTTTCTGTAAGTTTGATCAAAGTAGAGATACTTTGACTACACATAAAACTTATATGTAAACTAGAAAGGATTGGAGGGAGTATATTGTACGTTCAAAAGCGAAACGAACAATGAATACCCTTTATATATGATTTGCGGATGCTATGATCACTGGTTCAAAATTTTGAATCCGCCTTAGGTATCACACATGCACCCACTCGTTCTCTCTAGATTTCATCTTGGGGTCCGGAGATCGGTTGAAATAGGACTAGGGTGGGTACAATACGTTCGTTTCGCTTATGAACGTACAATATACTCCCTTTGATCCCCACAACCCCCCCCCCCCCCGCCCCACGGGTCATTTCTATCATAGAAACAGAGAAAACTTTATCTCATTGCACGACATGCAAATGATCTCTCAACATCAATCTTTCTCGTCAAGATGTTTCGGGCATGAACTAAATGGGATGTCGAAACTAAGACGGGAAGCGACACGTAGTGGAGGCAAAGTGAAACTTTAAACGAACCATGTGTTTGTATGCATGTCGGACAAATTACAACATTGGAAATACAAGCATGGTCTAGGCCCACATACAAATGATACTCAGCGGAATATTCAAATGAGGCATGCGGGAGGATGGACTCGACCGGAGGGTGGCATGATCAATGGAGAAGAGGGTTGGAGAGGAATGAGAAATAAACAACGCCACATGATTATACTTAAACGGCTCAAATAAACAATAACCCTTCCGTCTTGGTCACGGAGTAAGATACTCCCTCGGTTTTTATTTAGTCTGCATATTAGGTTTGACAGAAGTCAAACTTCATAAAATTTGACCAAATTTATAGAAAACTTGCAAGATGCTCGTGATTGCACGGAACATCAAGATCTTGTGGGATAAAATGATGAACGAGGGAAGGCCTTATCTGCAAATGTGGAGAGGAGTGCGGTAAATTGTCATAGTTTCCTTCCTATCCGTTAGATATAGATCAGACAGCCTATATTGCAGGATGGCAGGCACACCATCATCACCAACTCTACTTTTTATAAGGGTAGAAATATGAACATTTTTACAATAGCAAATCTATATGATGTGAAATTATATTCAATAATGAATCTAATGGTATTGATTTGTTATTGTATATGTTATTACTTATGTCTATAAACTTTTTCAAAGTTTACAAAGTTTGACTTTGAGGAAAGCTAAAATGCGGAGTAAATAAAAACAGAGGGAGTACGCAGGGACTAGTATAGTTACTACTGCCGGAACATGGTAAGTTGGACCCCTAAATGCGGGCATGGACTGGGCACACCACAATTATTCCTTCAAACAACCGGACACCTACATTTAGCACACCATCCGGATAATTAATCAAGTGTTACGCTTCACTACTTGAAAAGGAAAAGGGTGGTACCATACCCAAAACCACCACACTAGGGGCTAGGGTAACAACTTGGTACTGTACCACATTTGAACCAGGGCACAAAAACCACCTGTTTTGCGCCTAATGCGCAACACAGAGCATTGATGCTCGAATTTGGCCGGGAACACAAGGAAACCGACATGTGGGGCACACCTGTCAGGACGACATGGCGCAGACTAGTCCAATGGAGGAGCTGTCCCACGACCTCCTCGCCACCGGCAACCGTTCATGTGGGTCGTGGGGGGCACCAACGTGGTGCAGCTCTAGCACCGCCTCTGGGCACGGCGACCGCGATGAGTGACACGCTAATCGTCGTTGGACATGGTCGGCTTTAGTGTGCCGATGGTGGCATTAGCGCTATGGCATGACCAGCAGATCAACACCCGGCTCGTCGAGGATGCAAGGGGCGCCGAAGTGCGCGCGTGCCGCGACGCGTCCGCGGAGTGGTGTAGCGCGGCCAACTACATCCCCAGGACCTGATACCATGCCGGGTCATCTTGCTTTTTCAATGACATGTGGGGATCGCATGTGAGCAAAGGGCATCTCCAACATTGGCATGACCACAACTGACTACCCGGGCACACCAAAAACACTCGTCCCCCGCGCCGTCGCGTGGTGCGTTCCCAGCTGGTGCCAGCTACCCGCATTCATGTCGTCCATCCGTATGCCAGCTACCGAGGAACCAACACCGGTGACTTAATGATGCACCCGGATGCTTGGCCTCACCGGAATGCGCTACTTAAAGCGGCAACGCCCAGCTAACCTCCACACCATAGAGCATCGTCCTGCTACGTGGCACCACATCCGCCATGACCACGAGCGCGAACACTCTACAGGAGAGCTTGTCTTCGGGGATGAAGCTCGATGTCACCGCCCTCGCTCAAGTCGCCGCTCGCGACGC
The DNA here is from genome assembly GCF_003073215.2 of Triticum urartu. Lineage (NCBI taxonomy): Eukaryota > Viridiplantae > Streptophyta > Magnoliopsida > Poales > Poaceae > Triticum > Triticum urartu. The sequence goes on from NC_053028.1 coordinate 377,198,522, forward strand.
AATAGCGGTGTAGCCGGACACGGACGCGATCGCACAAGCGGTGGCCACGCTGGCGGCCGACGATGGGAGCACCGTCAGCCATGCATCCTACTTGTCACCATACAACGTCCGGCACCGCCAAGGTAGGGGACTCCTCCGAGGATGAGTAGGGCATGGGAGTTGGTAGATCATGGTGTGCCAACTGGTCGGTCTGTCTTCCGTGTTCTACTCTGCCTCGCCGGAGACCGCACCTTCACTTCACGGGTCTTGAACCCCGCCCCCGTACATGGAGATCGTAGATGCAGGACGTCGGTCGGCGCCTTAGAATAGGTTTAGGGTCGGGTATCTTTCATTTTTCTGTCCTATAAAAGTTCGAAATGTAATGAAAATCTGTCGTGTTTGCATTAATCTCGGCCGGTGTATATGAACTCTCACAATAATATAGTATATTGTAGGAGTAATAGCAAGATGCCCGTGCATTGCACGGAACATCAAGATCTTGTGGGAGAAAAGGATGAATGAGGGAAGGCCTTATCTGCAAATGTGGAGAGGAGTGCGGGTAAATTGTCATAGTTTCCTTCCTATCCATTAGATATAGATCGGATGACCTATATTGCAGGATGGCAGGCACACCATCATCACCAACTCTACTTTTTATAAGAGTCTATAGATAGATAGATAGATAGATAGATAGATAGATAGATAGATATGGAATGATGATTCGTTTGTGTATAAACATAGAAGGTTTGAACCGAGACAAATCTAACATGCGAAGTAAACAAACACATAGGGTCTACATACACAATTTATGTTAGGCACTCCAATAGTACGTCCACTACACATTCACGCATTTCACATCTGTCTATATCTACGGGAACCTACGAAAGGGTTAACATAAATTGCCTCTCTCTCTCTCCTCCTGATTTTCATGGTGGTGGGCCCCTCCCTCCCCCAATCTACAATCAACAGCTCACACATTTCACATTACGTTAATTACGTAACTGGGATTACGTAGGTGTAGCATTACTCGTCCCAAAAATCCAACTAATCCAACCTACAAGTATATCGCGCTGGAAAAGACCCGGCCATGCCGTTTTAGTCAGGATTACCGGATTACTAGTAGTAGTATCGATGGATCACGCGAAGCACCAAGTTTTTTTTTGAGGGTGCGAAGCAGCAAGTTTAAAAGGAAAAAAGTAGGTACACTCACAGCACCCCTGTCGCGGTCGCATTGCACCCCACACAAGTTCGGTCCTGCACACGGCTCACGCAAACGGAACACGCTTCGGCTTGCCTCTTCACTCACACGTGGGACTGCACTTGGAGAAACTGACCATGAGTCAAACTCCGCCAGCCCACCGCGCGAAAATCCCCACCACCACCAAAAAAATTCCCCCCAAATCCAAGTTCAACCGCCCTTCGTCCAACTGGCCAATAATATTCCCACCCCCCCCCCCCCTGATGAGGACGTAAACCGGTAGGGTAATAGGCCTGACCTATACGTCATACCTAAGGTCCTTGTCTTAGAAGCAAAGAAGTACAAGAGTAAACAAGGTGGACCCTGTAAAGGCGTCGAGTGCAATCCACTCGACCCACCATTCACTCGGAGACTATTTCTTCTTTGAGTCACTCGACTATTCAACCACTCGACCATGTAAAAGACCACTCGACGTACAAGGAGGCCTAAAGTCGTTCTGCACAGCAACAGTCGGGCATATACTCGTATATTTAATGATCATTTGTAGCACTTTATTACAGAAGTTACCTGTAACACTCTCTCTTTATGAACATTGAACCCTGTGTAATGGAGGGGAGCTGGGGTCCTGGCGCACTCTATATAAGCCACCCCCTCCCCTAGGACAAGGGTTCGCACCCCCTATAACTCACACGCATATAATCCAGTCGGCCGCCTCCGGGCTCCGAGACGTAGGGTTGTTACTTCCTTCGAGAAGGGCCTGAACTCGTAAAACTCGCGTGTACAACTCCTCCATAGCTAGGATCTTGCCTCTACATCCCTCCCCCCTGTTCTACTGTCAGACTTAGAACCACGACAGTTGGCGCCCACCGTGGGGCAGGTGTCTTAGCGACTTGTTGGAGAAGTTGCGATTTTTCCAATCCCCATCAACATGGTTTCAGGCGGAGGTTTGGCCGAGGGCCGCGAGATCCGGCTCGGTGCGCTCGTATTCGTCGCTGACAACTCCGCTTGGCTCCGAGAAGCGCTACTTGACGTCGAGGCGCTCCCCGTCCATGGGGCAACGCACTTTCGCACGTGCGTCCGTGGCGTCCTCCTACGGCAGCCGTCCACTCAGTATCGGTCGGCTCTTGTGCTAACCTCACTCCCTGCAGCCCGCCGGAGCAAACGTTCTTGTCGATCGAGGCTTCAGCGGTGGGTGAGGCATGCGGTGGCTCGCCAGTCGGACACCCCCCAAGTCGCGGCAATCGAGCCCGACGAAACTCTCTATGGCCTGTTCGACTGGCTCCGTAGAGACTGCATCCGAGTGTGACAGCAGCGACCCTGCGGCGGATGTTTTGATGGTCAATGGACCACGCAGTCCTCCCGGCTTCACCCGTGAAGACGAAGGCGATGGAGGCGGCAATCTGTCACGTGTTCACGAAGAGTACCGCCCCGAACCCCTCTCTTCGCAGCAGAGGGAAGAACTTCTCCGCCGGAACATGGATGCGCTTCACACTCCTATCGTTGGAGAAACCCCTAAGGTCCAGGCCTTGGAGGAGGCGCGCCTGGCCAACTTGGCTGAGCGCACTCGACTGGAGAACCTCCAGGGTGCACTCGACGAGCGTGCTCGGCAGCGTATCCCTGAGACCAGTCGACGCCAACTTTTTCCGCCTCCGACTCAGGTATACCGAACTCCGATCCAGAATCTTGCAGCTGTGGCCCGAATAGCGGAGTCAATTCAACCTTCCCAATCAGAAGCTGGTCGAGGTTTGGTGCAGATCCAGGCTTTGCTCCGAGCAACGAGAGAGGAGAATACAGCAGTATCTCAGTCGCGGAATAGGATCCATAGCAGGTCCGTGGTTGCAGACATAGTCCAGTTGGCTCACAGCCCATGATCGCCCCCGAGGCATGAGAGACGTGGGGACCGGCGAGATCAGTACAGAAACCGCGAGCAGTATGATCACTGACTCGATCACGATGATCGTCATCGAGTGCCCACGCCTCCCCCAAGGAGTGGGTCATACGTGCCTCGGCAGCATGATGATAGACGTCCTCACAGTGGTGGGCGAAGGATTCCAGTCGACCCCAGAGAACTGGGCTTTGACAGAAACAGAGCTTACAGAGAAGGCCACGACAGAGATTTTCCAACCAGTAGCAGAGTGCATGTCTCAGGTCCAGAGTGCTTCAGCAGAGCTTACAGAAACAGAGCTTACAGAGAAGGCCACGACAGAGATTTTCGAACCAGCAGCAGAGTGCATGTCTCAGGTCCAGAGTGCTTTAGCACAGCCATCAGGGCTGCGGTGATTCCTCCCAACTTCAGGTTGGTGATTGGAGTCAGTAAGTTCACTGGTGAGTCCAAGCCTGACACTTGGCTTGAGGATTACTGAGTGGCTGTACAGATTGGTGGTGGCAACGATGAAGTTGCCATGAAGCATCTCCCTTTCATGTTACAGGGCTCGGCCAGAGCATGGCTGAATCAGTTAGTGCCTGGTAGTATTTATACTTGGGAAGATCTTGCCCGAGTATTTGTCAAAACATTTGAAGGTACTTGCAAACGGCCAGCAGGGCTGACAGAATTACAATGTTGCATTCAGAAACTGAATATAACTCTGAGATATTATATCCAGAGATGAATCACGTTACACCATACAGTGGAGAATGTGTCAGATCACCAAGCAATTTGTTCCTTCAAAGAAGGCGTTAAGTATCGGGAATTGAATCTGAAATTCGGTTGGACAGAGATATGACTCTGACTCGGATGATGGAGATTGCCACCAAATACGCCAATGGTGAAGAGGAAGACCGACTCCGGAGTGGCAAGCACAAAACAGTCGCCCACGAAAACGGAGGAGGGAACCCTAGTCGGAAGCAGAAGCGCAAAGTCGAGCTAGCTGTTCCTGGAGAAGCCTTAGCCGTGACTCAAGGAAAGTTCAAAGGGAAACCCAAAGGACCATGGAACCCCATGAAAGTAAAAGATCAAGATGGAAATGATGTGCTAGATTTACCATGCCACATTCACACCAAGAGAAACAGCCCAAGGAAACATCCCAAGGAAAAGGAGAAGTAAGCGGACAAAGTTGAGGATGAGGAAGAGGACGATGATGGTTACCCCCACGTCAATTCCACTCTGATGATTTTCGCTGATGTTGAAAGTAAGAGTCGACTGAAAGTCATCAACAGAGAAGTGAACATGGTCGCTCCGGTGACACCCAGTTATTTGAAGCGGTCTCAGACTACCATTACATTCGACCAGTCCGATCACCCAGCACACATAGCCACCCTTGGGAGGCAAGCGCTGGTGGTCGACCCAGTAGTCAAAGGCACTCGATTGACTAAGGTTCTGATGGATGGTGGCAGTGGTCTAAATACAATGTATGGAGAGACGTTGAAAGTAATGGGCATTCTGATATCCAGACTCAGTGAAAGCAATATGAGTTTCCATGGAGTTATTCCTGGCAAGAAGGCTGCGTCACTCGGCCAGATCGCCCTTGATGTAGTTTTCGGTGATTCCAAGAATTACTGCAAAGAAAAGTTGACATTTGAAGTTGTGGATTTCCAGAGTGCTTATCATGCTAATCTGGGCATGCCAGCTTATGCACGTTTTATGGCTCCACCATGTTACGTGTACCTCAAATAGAAGATGCCTGGTCCTAAAGGGGCTTAGCTGCAATCCAGTACTCGCCTAAGTTTGTAAAATCCTACCGAGTGGTGAGCAAGCCTCCCACTCGGGGGCTTAGCTGCAGTCCAGTACTCGCCTAAGTTTAAAAAATCCTACCAAGTGGTGAGCAACCCTCCCATTCGGGGGCTTAGCTGCAGTCCAGCACTCGCCTAAGTTTGTAAAATCCTACCAAGTGGTGAGCAACCCTTCCACTCAGGGGCTTAGCTGCAGTCCAGTACTCGCCTAAGTTTGTAAAATCCTCCCGAGTGGTGAGCAACCCTTCCACTCAGGGGCTTAGCTGCAGTCCAGTACTCGCCTAAGTTTGTAAAATCCTACCGAGTGGTGAGCAAGCCTCCCACTGGGGGCTTAGCTATAGTCCAGTACTCGCCTAAGTTTGTAAAATCCTGCCGAGTGGTGAGAAACCCTCCCACTCGGGGGCTTAGCTGCAGTCCAGTACTCGCCTAAGTTTAAAAATCCTACCGAGTGGTGAGCAACCCTCCCACTCGGGGGCTTAGCTGCAGTCCAGTACTCGCCTAAGTTTGTCAAATCCTACCGAGTGGTGAGCAACCCTTCCACTGGGGGGCTTAGCTGCAGTCCAGTACTTGCCTAAGTTTAAAAAATCCTACCGAGTGGTGAGCAACCCTCCCACTCGGGGGCTTAGCTGCAGTCCAGTACTCGTCTAAGTTTGCAAAATCCTACCGAGTGGTGAGCAACCCTCCCACTCGGGGGCTTAGCTGCAGTCCAGTACTCGCCTAAGTTTGTAAAATCCTATCGAGTGGTGAGCAACCCTCCCACTCGGGGGCTTAGCTGTAGTACAGTACTCGCCTAAGTTTAAAAATCCTACCGAGTGTTGAGCAAGCCTCCCACTCGGGGGTTTAGCTGCAGTCCAGTACTCGCCTAAGGTTTAATGTCCGCCCTTATCCGCAAGGACGACGAGGTGCAGGTCAACTGCAACCTTCTCCTTCAGAACTGCGCCACAAATACAACGTGCGCTCCATCACCATCCGCAAGGACGATGAGGTGCAGGTCGACTGCAACCTTCTCCTTAGGAGCTGCGCCACAAGTACAATGTATGCTCCATCCCCATCTACAAGGACGACGAGGTGCAGGTCGACTACAACCTTCTCCTTTGGAGCCGCGCCACAAATACAACATGTGCTCCATCCCCATCCGCAAGGACGACGAGGTGCAGGTCGACTGCAACCTTCTCCTTAGGAGTTGCGCCACAAGTACAATGTACGCTCCATCCCCATCTGCAAGGACAAGAGGTGCAGGTCGACTACAACCTTCTCCTTTGGAGCCGCGCCACAAATACAACGTGCGCTCCATCCCCATCCGCAAGGACGACGAGGTGCAGGTCGACTGCAACCTTCTCCTTAGGAGCTACGCCACAAGTACAACCTATGCTCCATCCCTATCTGCAAGGGCGACGAGGTGCAGGTCAACCGCGACCTTCTTCTCTGAGCTACGCCATAAATACAACGTGCACTCCATCCTTTTCCACAGGGACGACGAGGCGCGGGTCGATTGAAGTCTCCACTTCAGGGCTACATCTCAAAGAGCAACTTCCACGCAAAGGCAAATACAAGCATATTCAGAAATAAACCAAGTTCAGATAGATCCTAAAAGTTCCAGGCGACAGATCAAAAGTAGTCGAGCATGAAGCCCGAAGGAGTTTAACGGTTACACAATCACTCGGCATTCTGAGGCAAATAAAGGTGGAGCATAATGTTTTTTGGTCACGCGTCAGGAGAAGGACTGGTTGGGTCACAGAAACTGTTTAGGTCTATGCTGTCTGCGATACGAGTGGCGGCTTCAAGGAAGGTGTCCATGAAGGGCTAGAAAGTGTGTCTCTTGGTGTTAGCAACCTTGAGTTCCGCCAGCTTGTCTTCTTTGATGTCTTTGAAGTGCACTCGGACCAGGGACAATGCGACATCAGCGCCACAGTGAGCGGATGACTTCTTCCATTCTTGCACTCGGTCGGGAATTTGATTCAGTTGAGCCATCAGGGACTCGAGATCTTGGGACAGTTCCGCCTGAGGCCAGAGTTCAGCATCAACCCGAGTCATCGCCGCTTTCAGGCGGGCAAGATAAGTAACCACGCTGTCCATGCAAGATTCCAACCGCAGCACATTCATCGCAACATCATCCTTGACTGGACAGTTTATGGGGTCAAGACCCGTCTTGACCCGACCAGTTTCCGCTTCAAAGTCTGGACAAAACTCTGCATAGTCGAGTGAATGGTGAGTCGACGATATAATTAGACTTGACAGTCGACAGAAACAAGTCAGTCAACCATCAGTACCTTCAAGGTTTAAGACCAGCTTTGCAGCAACTTGGCCCACATAAGACTCCAACTCGCCCTTCTTAATTTTGAGGCTCCCAAGCTCGTCAGTCAGCTTGTCCTTGTCCTTCTTCAGTCGCTCGACCTCCCGATTGGCATCAGAAATAGCAGTCTTCAGTTTAGAATTCTCTTCTTCTAGCTTGACGACCGAAGCAAGCTTCTTGTCGGCAAGCACAATTTTCTCTCGCGCTTCCTTCTGTGCAGCAGCAAGATCCATATCCTTCTTCTCCAAAGCCTGCTTCATTTTCTCTAAAGAAATAACACTCTTCAGACCGGCTTGGAGTTCACGGTTTTCACTACGTACATCTACTCGAGTGGAGTCACTCGGTTCAAAAAATGGAAAGGAAAAGTGCCAGCAACAGTAAGATAAACAGTTCATGATCGGTTACCTCCCATGGCAGCTACTTCATCGCAAGCAGTCTTGAGATTATTTTTGGCCAGTTCCAGATCAAGGTTGAGGCTAATTTGTTGCTGGTTCAGTGTAGAGAGTTGAGCACCGAGATCACAAGATTTCTGTGGCCAACACATAAGACTTGTCAGTCAACTGAAATGAAAGACATCACTGCGACAGCTACTCCAAGACTACCATAAAAAAAAGAGGTTCAGATTCTCAGACCACGGTCGACTGGCCGCAGTCAACTATGGTCTCGGGGACTACACCTAGTGGGTGCACTTAGCGTGCCCCCACTGGCTTTAATTCCACTCGGCATGGTCCGCCCAGCACGAGTTGTAAAAAAGAAAGTTCAGATTCTCAGACCACAGTCGACTGCCCGCGGTCAACTATGATCTCAGGTACTACACCCAGTGGGTGCACTCAGAGTGCCCCCACTAGTTCAAAGACTCAGCTTGAGTCGATCCAATGTGACTTATACAATTTCAAAACAACCACACCCCAGTGGGTGATCAGACGAGAAGTATGACCAACTAACCTAGACATTGGTTTGCAGAGCAGCTCCGACGTTGAAGGCCACCTGGCTGGCCTCATGCACCACTTTCATTTGCCCCATCACAAGATTTAACTGAAGAAGAGCTTCCTTGGTAGCAGTCGATGGGTCGTCCGGAGTCTGATACGCGGTAAAAAAGTGATGCTGGCAGAGCAGTCGAAGCAGCTGCAAGATCTGAAGCGTGGAGTTGTATTGGTGCAGCAGAAGTCTGAGCAGCTGATCCTGATGGACAACCAGTCGATAGCGGGACAACAAAGGTGACGTTGGTTCGAGCCGGATATGTCGATTGCTCGACTGCCGCCCCAAGCATCACGGTCGACTGAAGAACCTGGACCTCAGGCGCTTTCCCGCCCAGCTCCTTATCTTTCGTCCTCCTCCCCCTCAGCGGTACTTCTTCTTCATCATCCGGGAGCACAACAACATCCCGTGGAACTGCAATAAATAGACAAAGTCATACGGATAGGTGAGAAACAATCCAGTCGTCCAAATAAATTCGAATCAGACAGACTTACTGGCTTTGGAGGTAGCTACGTCGTCGTTTTCCTCATTGACCGGATTCTTGTCAATGTCCATGTCAGTCGCAGCTGAAGTTGGGCTGTAAAGGTTCATCATCCACTTGGTCAGAACAAAAAAGTCGGTCAGAACAAGAAAATACAGGAAGAACACTTACCCACAAGCAACAGGAACGTCCATCTTGATTCTAGGCAAGGTCTTCCGAGCCTTCATAGGATTGACCTTGGGCTGCTTGGTGACCTTGTCAGCCAATTCTGGAGTCAGAGATCGAGCGCGTTTTTTAGATGGAGCACTCGACGCCACAGCTTTACCGCGCCTGCCCATGGGATCATGGTGCTGCTTGGATCGACGTTCAGAATGAAGCGGTGAGTCGGCTACTTCCTCGTCACCCGACTCATCGCTCTCATCTTCATCATCGTCGGCTGGTGACTCCCACTCGCCGCTCTCCTCCGCACTGTCCTCGCCCTCTTGGTCTTGCTCCAGAGCTTGTTCACCATGGGGCATTGAATACATCTCCGTGTAAATCTACAAAACAAGGAGCCGACTACAAGTCAGTCAGATCAACAAACAGTCGGAAAACACGTCTAAAAGCTCATTTGAAATGGCCAAACCTTGTCTGGTTGGTTTCTGTCGCTGAAAGGGTTGACTCTCCTGGCGCCCCTGGGGTTGTCCTTGTTCCCGGTGATACCCCTCAGCCACTGTTTTGGCCTCGACCTCCTCCGGATGAACCCGAGTGGCATCACCAGCCCCGGAGTACATCCACATGGAGTGGTCACGAGCTTGGAGTGGTTGGATGCGCCGACTGAGGAACACCTCTAGTAGATCCATGCCAGTGACACCTTGGTTGATCAACTGAACCACTCTCTCGACGAGCATGCATGTCTCCACCTTCTCCGCGGCAGTCACTTTCAACGAAGATGGAGTTTGAACACGATCAAAGGAGAAAGGAAGTCGACTGGACTGGCGTCACGATGTCCTGGCAGTAGAACCAGGTCGACTGCCAGCCCCTGGCCGACTCCGGAAGGGTCATCGAGGGAAAAGAACTTCTTTTCCTCTTCTGAATACCCAGACCCCCACACATCTGGATAACATGGGTTTTCTCGTCGTTCGAGTTTGCTTTCTTCACTATTTGGGAGCAGATGGTAAAGATGTGCTTGAAAAGACCCCAGTGCGGCCGACACCCCAAGAAATTCTCGCACATGGATACGAACGTGGCAAGATACATGATGGTGTTGGGAGTAAAATGATGGAGTTGGGCCCCAAAGAAATTCAAGAAACCCCGAAGGAAGGGGTGTGGAGGAAGCGAGAAGCCGCGGTCGACATGGGTGGCGAGCAGAACGCACTCACCCGGTCGCGGCTGCGGTTCCGTTTCCCCTTCCGGCAGCCGCGCAGACTCGTGAACGATCATCCCTAACTCGGCCATATCGTCCAAGTCCTCCTACCGAAGCGAAGATCGGATCCAATCTCCATGGATCCAACCCGACGGCAGCCCCGAGCGCGATGAAGACCCCCGATTCGTCTTCCTGCTTTTCGCCGCCCCCGTCGCCTTCTTCACGCGTTCCAGCGCCGCTGTTCTCTCCTTCCCCATGGTGGCGGAGCGGTGGCGTCGAGAGTGGAGAAGCCGGATGGGGTGAAGGAGAAAGAGGAAGAAGAAGGAGAATGGGCACGCACAGTGCGGACGCCTCGGTCTCGCCACTTTTAAAGGCCCACTTCCGAGTGGCTGATGCGTGGCTCCGGGCGATCCTGTCAAATCTCTCAAACAGTCACGCATGGGATATGTGGCGAAAAAGGTAGCACGGAAATCGAAACGCCCTGTCTATCCACTCCTCTTACCATGGCACGTTCCGTCTGGCGCGCTCCTACCGAAATTTGAATCCCGCGAAATCCGGGATCCTCGGCAATTAATTATGCCAAAGATTTCACATCAAAGATGACACTCGATAAGCGACGTTATAAAAACCAATCGGTAATTGCTAAATCGATCCAGGCGACTGAAAAGAAGCCGAAAGCTCCAACACCGGCCTCCATTCAGAGATGAATTCTTGAGAAAGGCAAGAGTTAAGGCAAGATCAACTTCAACCTTCTTTTCACTCGGACCTCAATCCATTCGGGGGATAATGATGAGGAAATGGACCTGGGGTAGGGTAATAGGCCTGGCCTATATGTCCTACCTAAGGTCCTTGTCCTAGAAGCTGTCGGATTTCAGGTTCCGGCAGAACCTTGAGGTTCGAACACTGGGGTGCGTGCGGAGATCTCTCCCCTACCGATCTACGTCCAATCTCCTCGCGTGATCTAAGCTGGAAACAACGAACAACACAAGGGACATGAGGTTTATACTGGTTCGGGCCACCGTTGTGGTGTAATACCCTACTCCAGTGTGTGGTGTGGTGGATTGCCTCAGGGGCTGATGATGAATAGTACAAGGGAAGAACAGCCTCGCGAGAGGTGTTCTTGAGCTGGTGCGATGAACTGCTTGGGTGAGTTCAGTCGCCTCTCTCTATCTCTGCTAGGGCTCTATCAGATCTCTAGATGTCTAGGTGTGTCCATCTCTTCTCTCTTCTCTGTGGTGGCTAGCTCTATTTATAGAGGCCCTGGGCCTCTCCCCAAATAATGAGCGGGAAGGGCGCCAACAATTGGCCATTTTGAAAGGGAACATTTAGTACAAGTTATCCTGACCAAAGGTGGTCTTCGGCTGCCAAAAGCACTGGTGATGACGCTGTCTTGGGCTCCATGGTGAACTCCGTCCTGCCGCTCTGCTGGTCTTGGTCTCATTGCACCGGAATGGTAACCTTTGCCCGATGCCTTGGCCTGTGCTTGCCCCCTTTGCACCAAAGGGGAAACAAGGACACTGCGCAGGCCGGTGCCCGCCTGGTCTCGATCGTCATGGCTTGCGTCACGGGCTCCTCGCGAGGTACCCCTGCCTTGATCTCTCCGCCTACTCACGAGCCTGCTAGATGAGGCTGCCTCTGAGGGAGCTTTTTGTCATCTGCCCCACGACGCTTGGCCCCTCGCGAGGGTCTTGAGCTTGAGCTGGTGAAGATGGGCTGCACTGGGCCCCCACTTGAGCCACGCCGCACGCCACAGGCAGGCAAGTCTGGGGACCCCGTTCCCAGAACGCCGACAGAAGCAAAGAAGTTCAAGAGTAAACAAGGTGGACCCAATAAAGGCGTCGAGTGCGATCCACTCGACGTACAGGAAGGCCTAAAGCCGTTCTGCACAGCAACAGTCGGGCATTTACTCGTATATTTAATGATCATTTGTAGCACTTTATTACAGACGTTACCTGTAACTCTCTCTCTTTATGAACATTGAACCCTGTGTAACGGAGGGGAGCTGGGGTCCTGGCGCACTCTATATAAGCCACCCCCTCCTCTAGGACAAGGGTTCGCACCCCCCTGTAACTCACACGCATATAATCCAGTCGACCGCCTCCGGGCTCTGAGACGTAGGGCTATTACTTCCTCCGAGAAGGGCCTGAACTCGTAAAACTTGTGTGTACAACTCCTCCATAGCTAGGATCTTGCCTCTACATCCCTACCCCCCTATTCTACTGTCAGATTTAGAACCAGGACACCCATCGCGCACCCCTCCACTCCATTCGCTCCGCCAAAGCCGCCCTCCCCATCACGCCGATACGTCGGCGCCGTAGTTGGTCGAGGGGACGCACGGCGATCTTGTCGCTCCCATAGTACGCTCTCGTAGGCTGCCGTCCTCAAGCTGCGCCGCCACCGCTGGCAACATTCTTGTGGAGACGCACGACGGTCAGCGCCGCCACCACTGGCGACGTTCGTGGGGAGATGCACGGCGGTCAGCTTCTCCCATAGTACGCGCATTCTAGACTGAGGCCCAGTGCATGTCCGTGTAGCGCTGAATGTTAGCTGACAGAAGTAGTTAATCTCACTATTTGCCGAAGTAGTTTACAGTAAATATGCTATGCTTAAGAAGCTTCCTTGCCCTATTCTGCACTCAATCTACTTATCTGAGATGGCATGCCAAGCCCTATTAGTTGCTAAAACATCCTACCATATATTTATTGTGACATAGATTGCCATGGTCTAGTAGCCAATCTATTAGGTGAAATAGCTCTACACCGTTTTATACTCGATCTTTGTTGCTGAGATGGCCTTCGATAGTTCGATGGTTGTGTGCTCGGCCTCATTGACTGCTGAAACAGCCTGCCATAATTTAGCACTCAAATCTGTTTGCTAAATTAGCTTTACATATATTTCGTTACTTAGATCTGCTCGTCCAAATATCTTGCCATAGCTTTAGACATCGACCCGGTATTTTTTCTGGACTTCAAAAAAAAGCATATATGTTTTTCCTGTAATATCCAGTAGAAGAACTAATTTGTATGTCTAACAGATGGAAAGGACTTGGATAACTTCTGCTCAAAGATTCTCCACTGCATATGTCGAGGGGGTTGAAAACTTCATGAACTTTATCATAGCTGCGTACGGTGGTCCGAAATCAGATGTGATCTGCCCGTGTAGCAGTTGTATGAATTCAGTTACAAGACCCCAGTCAACTATGCAAAATCATCTACACTTGTATGGGATGTCGGTCACATATACTAGGTGGGTTCATCATGGTGAACCTGTGAACGTCAATGTTACTGACTATGTGGAAGCAGCAGATCACCATCTTGATCTACTTGATGCTCAGGTGGAAGAGCCGGAGTAGGTGCTGGTGGCGGAGCCAGTGAGTTTGACCAACATTGAAACAATGCTACGAAATGCACGTGCATTTCGTGAACTTTCACCTGCAAAAGAAAAACAGTGGGCCCGCATGTTGGAACAATGCAACATGGCTATCACCCCAGGAAATAGGTTGTCAGTATTCTTAGCTATGTTCACCTTTCTTCAGGTGAAGACATCTGAGCGGATGACCAACAAATGATTCGATGCGATGTTGGCTTCTTTCCGCAAATCTTTCCCAGATGCGCCTGAGATGCCACACACCTACAGTAAAATGAAGAATTTCGTTTATGCAGTTGGATTTTGATATGATATGATCCATGTTTGCAAGAATAATTATGTTCTGTTCCGGAAGGATTATGCCAACTTAAGTGAATGCCTGAAATGCAAATCATCAAGATGGAAAGATGGCGATGTTGTGAAGAGTATTCCTCATAATGTTTTGAGACATTTGCCATTTATACCAAGATTGCAGAGGTTGCTTCATGATGCTGAAACAAGAGAGGATGTACTGTGGTATTCTAGGAACCAGGAGTACATAGATCAGAATTAATGAGCCATCCATCTCATGGTAGTGACTGGAAAAGCTTCAATCAGAAGCACAAAAAGTTTGTTGCTGACCCGAGAAACATTAGACTTGGCTTAGCTTCAGATGGATTTGACCCATTTGGCCACCAGAGTGCCACGTATAGCATGTGGCCAGTGCTTGTTATCACCAAAGAATCAAACTACATGATGACCTTGCTCATCCCAGGTCCAAAAAGTCCTGGAAAGGATTTTGATTTGTTCATGGAGCCTCTTGTGGAGGAACTTCAACAACTATGGAGGGGTGTTCTCATTCAAGGCCTATATAGCAACCCACCAGCTGATTTCTTTATACGCGTTGTTATGATTTGGTGCATCCATGATTATTCGGCTTTGGGCACTATGTCAGGGCGAACGACACATGGTTACAATGCATGTGTTCACTGTGACAGGAATCCGCTATCATACGCAATACTTAGCAAGATCTGCTACATTGGACACCGTCGTTTCCTTGCAAAGGACAAGCCGCGTCCTACAAAATACCAAAGACATGTGTTCAATCCAAAGCATGAAAACCGTGATGCACCAAAGAGGCTCACCGCCAATGAGTTGCAAGTGGAATTAGAGAAGGTTAGGCATATTACACCAGGAAACCATCCTAGTAATGGTAGCGGGAAAAGGAAGCGTAGCAGGGCAGTAGAGAGATTATTGTTTACCCGTAGGTCCATTTTGTGTGACTTGGAGTATTGGAAAGATTTGGATCTGCGGCATAATCTTGATGTGATGCACATCGAGAAAAATATATGTGACAGCATTATCGACACACTTCTTTGTCGATGTTCTGGGACCGGGGGTGCCCAGACTTGCCTGCCTGCGGGCTTGTGCATGGCTCCACCAGCGGCCTGGTACATCCCATATTCAGCAGCAGCATCTCAAGACCCTTGTTGGGGATATGATTACTGGAGGTAAACTGGCTAGGAGTGGCCAGGTTAGCTCCATGAGGATAGAAACCCATGAAGATGTGAAGGTGGTGGCGCTTTACGGAGGCCCAAGGCCCAAAGGCGGGTTAAAGCCTATAGATGTAAACCGACTCTGTCATGTAACTTGTATTGTGAGTTAGAGGAATAGAGACCGAGATGGACACATCTATGATCCGGCTTCGGGACTCTGTAAACCGGCGGGCGTCAACCTATGTATATAAAGGGACGACCCGGCCGCGGTTTGAGGAAAACACACAACAACTCGAGAGCCAGGCAAAGTTGGTTCGTTCCCTGGTCATCGAAACCCTAGCAATACCAATCACAACTAGACATAGGCTCTTACCTTCATCGAAGGGGCCAAACTAGTACAAAACCCCTCGTGACCCCTTGTCCGGTTTAACCCTTTAAGCTAACCCGTAGCGATGGCTCCACGACTAAGTCCTTTCACGAGGACATCTGCCGTGACACACCCACGGCAGTTGGCGCCCACCGTGGGGCTATCGCACGATGGTTTCGAGTTCTTGAAGGGCAGCTTTGATGGACTCAAGCGATACGCTGTGGGCCGGATGACGAAGAGTCGTCGTGGCAAGCTCTACATCGACAACACAGGATGGGGTCCGGAGGCCGGTTCAATCGAATACGGGTACCGGGTCCCCTTTGGTCGGATTCACATCTTCATCGGCAAGATCGGCGAACCAGGCCCTGAGCGGGACACCGACATCATCGAGACGGCTCAGCGTGCAAGCCCTTCCCCGGTTCAGCCCGTAGCAAGGCATGTTTTCGTAGGTGCCATCCATGGAGCGGAATATGAGGATGGATCGACATCTGATGGAGAAACCGTTGTCTGCTTCGACGAAGAGTCTCCAACTGGAGAGACCGAATCACTGTATCAGTTGCAGGACGGCCAGATTAGCGAAGGGTCCGATGGCAACAGTATTCCGGACCCCCTCGATCTGCCAAACCGGGTCTCTATCTTCATGGCCGGTACACAATCAGCACACCACTCATCAACCGCCGTGGCAATGCTCTCCGATTCAGCGACAGCAACGCCGGCGGGAGCAGGGGGCTCTGCGCCGCCTCCAACTCAAGTTCTGTATAATTTGTTCGACACTTTGCCAACATTGATGGTCGTGGAGGTCGACGCAGCAGCGCGGGACCAGCACAATGCGGAGATTGCAAAGGTGAAAGATCAGATAACTCAGGCTAAAGCGGACCTAGCAACAGAGAATGCTAGGATGGCTATGGAACGGGCCGAGTTGGAAGCTCAGGCCTACCGGCTTAGGCTGGATCAGAATGCTTCAGAGGAAGTCATGAGAAGAAGATACCGGTCGCATCTTCCACTGGGTTATGAGCCAGGAAATCTCTTCAATACGCCAGGAGCGGGAACTAGTTACCAGCCAGTGTTAAACCGGACGGAGGTGCCGGGAACAGGAGCGCCGGCTCAGCCGCCCACGATGGACCCGCCGCGTCAAAACAACATTGTGCCACAGTATGTTCTGATGCCCCCGGGGCACTACTCCAACCCGTTGGACAACATTGTGGCCGCCGCTTCACGATTGGCATCCCCCCCAACCGACGACGAGTCACCGGTTGCGGTTGAGGCGCGACGGGCTAGAGATCTCCTTCAAACAGCTTTAAACCAGCAGCATGCTTATTCGCATAGTCGTGAAAGGATTCATTCCACCCCCTGCCCGAGTCGGAGCTACATCAGGCACGTTGAGGATGAACTGGTCGTATCAAGCAGTGCATGTCGTCTTAACTCGCCGCGCGGGCACAACCCGGCAGGCGGAGGAGCTAATGCGCAGGATGTGGTGGATCATGGTCGTGCACGTCGAGAGGCCGAGTTAGCAGCTCTGCATGGAGCTCGTCAAACTACTCCAGATAACCCTACCGCTTCAGTGGAGCCAGGTGTGGTCTTCCGTTCCTTAGGGGTGTCGTGTCTCACCCCCGCTTTACGTAATGTGCAACTGCCAAAGACTTTAAAGGCCCTCGCAAGGTGCCCAATTACACCGCCGATTTGCAACCAGAGTCATGGGTTGAAAGCTACGAGATGGCAATGGAGATGTTAGATGTGGATGAAGCGGTGTGTGCTAAATACTCCACTATGATGTTGGAGGGGACAACTCGTACTTGGTTAAAGAGCTTGCCAGCTAACTCTGTCGGATCATGGGCCGAATTAAAGCACCGATTTATCCAGAATTTTAAGGATACTTGTAAGCAGCCTATGTCAATTGTGGATCTGGCAGCTTGTGTCCAAGAGGATGGGGAGTCTACAACCCATTGGGCGAAACGGGTCTCAGCTATTCTGCATTTATCGGATCGCATCAATGCAGATACCGCAGTGTTAACATTGGAGGGCAATTGCCGGTTTCTGCCCCTCAAATAGAAGTTAGGAAGGCTCAAACGTCACTGCAATGATATGTCTACGCTTATGGCCGCTTTGGTTAAATATGCCGATTCAGATAATACCAAAGACCCTGACTCAGAGGAGGACAAACCGGGGAAAGGAAAGAAAATGGCAACAAGGGACAGCAGCATAACCCGGCAGGTCATGGGAATAATGGTAAGCGCAAGGCCGACAATAGTTGGGACTTTGTTTCTGACACCAATGCTCAGGATAACGGTCAGCGTCGTAAGGGCAAGCAACCCTAGAGGCGCAGAGGTTCAGGCCCCAATCTGGAGCGCCTGTTAAATCAACCTTGTCCAAAGCATGGATCAAAGGAGAAGCCAGCGTCACCTCTTTGGAAGGACTATTATATAATGCGAGAGTTCAAGAACTCCAATATGTTTCAGTATGACAATGGCCCGCTCGACGGTTTAGGAGGTGGTTTTCATGGGCCGGGTTATGGAGGTGCTAGCTCCGGTTCAGGGTTTCAAGGCAATCAAACCGGCCATAACAATCAAGGGAACCAAGGCAACCAGGGAGGTTATAACCATCAGGGGAATCAGCAGTAGCAGTCAAGTTATCAGAGTAATCCAAAGAAGTTGAATAGTGGGCAGTATCATGTCTTCACCACTAGCTTGTGCAAGCGTGATCAAAAGCTTCACAAGAGGGCTGTAAACTCTGTTGAACCGGCAGTGCCCCAGTATCTGCGATGGTCTGAGCAGCCCATTTTATGGAGTAGAGAGGATCACCCCCCACGAGTTGATAATCCAGGTCATGTGGCCTTAGTGGTGGCACCCTAGGTTGGGGGGTATAAGTTCACCAAGGTGCTCATGGATGGGGGAAGCAGTATCAACATTCTATATTATGATACCTTCAGTCATATGGGGTTGACAGATAAGAATCTTAAACCGTCAAACACCATTTTTCATGGTGTGGTGCCTGGTAAGTCTGCATATCCAGTGGGCAAGATAGCCCTAGAGGTGGCTTTTGGAGATGATCATGATTCAAGGTCAGAAACATTGACTTTTGAGGTGGTGAAAATCAAAAGTCCATATCACGCTCTGTTTGGGCGACCGGCTTACGCCAAGTTCATGGCGAGGCCGTGTTATGTTTATCTGCAGCTTAAGATGCCAGGTCATAAGGGGACCATCACAATACATGGGAGCAGGAAGATCGCTTTGGAATGTGAGGAAGGTGATGCAGCTTATGCTTAGTCAGTTTGTGCCACGAAAGAGCCGAAGTTTTACAAAGACAACGTTGATCCAGCAGATATGACTTCTTTGAAAAAGCCAACTATGGAACACCATCCGGCGTTGAAGTTTAAATCGGCCACAGATACTAAGATGGTTGATTTTGTTCCTGGCGATTCATCCAAGCAGTTCAGCATCAACGCTAACCTAGATCCCAAATAGGAAAGCGCGCTCATCGAGTTCATCCGTGAGAACCGGGACATCTTTGCATGGAAGCCTTCTGACATGCCAGGTGTACCGAGGGAACTCGCTGAGCACACACTTAACATTGATCCTAAGTTTACCCGGTCAGACAGTTTCTCCGCCGCTTCAACGAAGAAAGGCGTAAGGCTATTGGTGAAGAGGTAGCTCAGTTGTTGGCCGCAGGGTTTATCGTGGAGGTTTTTCAGCCGGAGTGGTTGGCTAATCCAGTGTTGGTTCTCAAGAAAAACGGCACTTGACATATGTGTGTGGACTACACAGACTTGAACAAGGCTTGCCCAGCAGATCCCTTTGCCCTCCCTCGTATTGATCAGATTATTGATGCTACGGTGGGTTGTGACCTCTTGTGATTTTTGGACGCTTATTCTGGTTATCATCAGATCAAAATGGCAGTTAAGGACCATGAGAAGACAGCTTTTATAACTCCCTTTGGAGCCTTCTGTTATGTCTCCATGCCCTTTGGGCTCAAGAGTGCCCAAGCGACTTATCAACATTGTGTTCAGAATTGTCTTCATAAGCAGATTGGGCGCAATGTTCATGCATATGTGGATGATATTGTGATAAAATCCAGAAAGGAGGAAACATTGATAGATGACCTGAGAGAAACCTTTGACAACCTCTGAGTTTACAAGATGATGCTCAATCCATACAAATGTGTCTTTGGTGTCCCGGCAGGCAAACTCTTGGGCTTTCTGGTGTCAAACAGGGGCATTGAGGCTAATCCGGAAAAAATTTCAGCAATCACATCTTTGGCTAAACTGAGGTGTATCAATGACGTTCAACATTTGGCCGGCCAGATTGCGGCTTTGAGCCGGTTTATCAGTCGTCTCGGGGAGAAAGCTATCCCTTTATATCAGATGCTAAAGAAAACGGATGACTTTGTCTGGAGCGATGCGGCTGATAAAGCGTTTGAGGATCTAAAGAGGCAGTTAGTTGTACCGCCTGTGCTTGCAGCTCCGATCGATAAAGAGCCTTTACTGCTGTATGTGGCTGCTAACGCCAGAGCTGTTAGTGTGGCTATTGTTGTGGAGCGCAAGGAGGCTGGAAAGGAATATCCGGTTCAACGTCCGGTTTATTATATCAGTGAGGTGCTTATTGAATCAAAGCAGAGGTATCCACATTGGCAGAAGCTGGTGTATGGAGTGTTTATGGCAAGCCAGAAGCTCAAACATTATTTTCAGGGTCATCCTATCACAGTGGTCAGTTCAGCCCCTCTGGGAGATATCATCAAAATAGAGAAGCAACTGGCTGGATTGCCAAGTGGGCTATCGAGCTTGGACCTCACGGGCTCAAATACACACCTCGCACAGTGATTAAAT
Organism: Triticum urartu; assembly: GCF_003073215.2. NCBI lineage: Eukaryota > Viridiplantae > Streptophyta > Magnoliopsida > Poales > Poaceae > Triticum > Triticum urartu. The sequence continues at coordinate 377,218,492 of NC_053028.1, forward strand.
CCCAAACACTCATGGACTTCATCAATGATTGGACAGAGTTGCAGGCACCAGAGGAAAAGCCAGATAACAAGTATTGGACTATTCACTTTGATGGATCTAGACAGTTGGAGGGCTCGGGGGCTGGAGTCATATTAACTTCCCCACGAGGTGACAAGTTTTGTTATGTATTCCGTTTAATGTTCCCTTGTACTAACAATGCAGCTGAGTACGAGGCCTTACTCCACGGTCCTCGGATGGCTAAGGAGATGAACTTAAGCCGAGTTAAGTGCTTCGGTGACTCGGATCTGGTGGCTCAACAGGTATCTGGCACTTGGGATTCTTAAGACCCACTCATGGCTGCATATCGACGAGAGGTGGACATAGTGGCTGGTCATTTCAAGGGTTATCAAGTTGACCATATAGACCGGCAAAAGAATGAAGCGGCGGATGCTTTAAGCTGCCTTGGCTCTCAGCGTAAACCGGTCCCACCAAATGTCTTCCTTGATGTACTACATAATCCGTCGGTCAAGATACCAACAGAGGAGGAGTTGGCTATTCCTGACCCGGAGGCCCAATTGGTGGCAGCTTTGCATGTTATACCGGATTGGACAATCCTGTACCTAGCTTACATGAACCGGGGCGAGTTACCAGAGGATGAAACCTCGGCCCGTCAGATAATCCAGTGTTCCAAGTCAATGACCATAATCAATGGGGAGTTACAACGTCACAGGAGCGATTCAGCATTGTGTATCTCCTCAAGAGGGTTGCGAGATTTTGCGAGAAATCCAGGAAGGAGATTGTGGTCACCACGCCGGCTCAAAATCATTGGTGGCTAAGGCTTTTCGTCACGGTTTCTATTGGTTGACAGCTCATGCTGATGCTGAGGATCTAGTCAAAAGGTGTGACGGCTGTCAAAAATTTGCACGTCGCGCTCATGTTCCAACTCAGGAGTTGAGAATGATTCCAATCACTTGGCCGTTTGCAACTTGGGGGCTTGATATAGTTGGACCCTTTAAAAGATACAAGGACGAAAGGACTCACCTGTTAGTGGCAGTTGACAAGTGTAACGCCCTTGATGCGGCTATATCTCCCACGTGTCGAAACACGACTTAGAGGCATAACCGCATTGAAAGCAATGTCGCAAGTGAGGTAATCTTCACACAACCCATGTAATGCATAAGGGAAAGAGAGACATAGTTGGCTTACAATCGCCATTTCACACAATTACATGAATAAAGCATTACATCATCCAGATCCAATCAAGGTCCGACTACGGAACCAAAATAAAAGAAGACTACCTCAAATGCTACACAGATCCCCGATCGACCCCAACTGGGCTCCACTACTGATCAACTAGAACGAAACAACACAAAGGACAAGATCTTCAACGAGCTCCTCCTTGAGATTGGTTGTGTCACCTGCTCGATAACATCGGCACCTGCAAACTGGTTTTGGAAGTATCTGTGAGTCACAAGGACTCAGCAATCTCTCACCCTCGCGATCAAGACTATTTAAGATTATAGGAAGGGTAAAAGGTATGAGGTGGAGCTGCAGCAAGCGACTAGCATATATGGTGGCTAAACATATGCAAATGAGAACGAGAAGAGAAGGCAAAAGCACGGTCGAACATTTATGATCAAGAAGTGATCCTAGAACAACCTACGTCAAGCATAACTCCAACACCGTGTTCACTTCCCGGACTCCGCTGCCTTCACGGTTACACACGCGGTTGATGTATTTTAATTAAGATCAACTTCAGGTTTTCTACAACCGGACATTAAGAAATTCCCATCTGCCCATAACCACGGGCACGGCTTTCGAAAGTTCAAATCCCTGCAGGGGTGTCCCAACTTAGCCCATCACAAGCTCTCACGGTCAACAAAGGATATTCCTTCTCCCAAGACAATCCGATCAGACTCAGCATCCCGGTTACAAGACATCGTCGACAATGGTAAAACAAGTCCAGCAACACCGCCCAAATGTGCCGACAAATCCCGATAGGAGCTGCACATATCTCGTTCTCAGGGCACACTCGGATGAGACATCCTACGAGTAAAACCAACCCTCAAGTTCCCTCGAGGTGGCCCCGCAGTCTACTCGGTCAGACCAACACTCAGAGGAGCACTAGCCCAGGGGGGTTTAAATAAAGATGACCCTTGAGTCTGCAGAACTCATGGGAAAGAAAAAGGCTAGGTGGTGAATGGTAAAACCAATGTTGGGCATTGCTGGAGGAGTTTTATTCAAGGCGAACTGTCAAGGGGTTCCCATTATAACCCAACCGTGTAAGGAACGCAAAATCCGAGAACATAACAAAGATATGACGGAAACTAGGGCGACAAGAGTGGAACAAAACACCAGGCATAAGGCCGAGCCTTCCACCCTTTACCAAGCATATAGATGCATTAATTAAATAAGAGATATTGTGATATCCCAACAAATAACCATGTTCCAAACATGGAACAAGCTCCAATCTTCACCTGCAACTAACAATGCTATAAGAGGGGCTGAGCAAAGCGGTAACATAGCCAAAGAACAGTTTGCTAGGACAAGGTGGGTTAGAGGCTTGGTTCAACAATATAGGAGGCATGATAAGCAAGTGGTAGGTATCGCGGCATAGGCATAGCAAAAGAGCGAGCAACTAGCAAGCAAAGATAGAAGTGATTTCGAGGGTATGGTCATCTTGCCTGAAATCCTGCAAGGAAGAAGAATGAGTCCATGAAGAAGACAAACAGATGTAGTCGAACAGGTCCTCACAAACGTGACTTAACGGAACCAACCCGAAGAAGCAACACCGGAAAAAAGCACACAACATAGTAAACAACCAACACACGAACATGGTATGATATGCGGGATGCGGCATGTGATGCATATGCATGATTTGGAGAGGAATGATTGAACCTGGCCTCAACTTGGAAATACAAGAGTTCCACTAGAAAGGTGAGTTTATTTCGGTCGAAATAGATATAAAGATCACCGGAATCGGATGCACGGTTTGGAAATGGCAAGCAAAACAAATATGGCACCAGTCTGCGATAATCAGCACGAGACCATCTAAATGCATCAAGAACAACATGCTAAAGCACTCCAACATGGCAACAAAATACATGGAAGGGATCCACTCAAGATGCTTAACAAAAGATGAACACTGAGCTATGGCTAATTCACTCATTAACAGGCTCAAACAAGCATGGCAAAAGTGCAAACGATAACAGGTTACAGACTTCGTGAGATTAACACAAGTCAGGAATTTATCATCAGGAAGCAATCTTGAGAGCACGAAATCTACATGCTACAGGAACATATCATGGCAAAGCAAGGAATGGAATGAAGCTACTCTAAGCACATAACAAAAGTCCTTTAGTTACCATGAGCCAAAAGGAATCATAAAATACAATTGCAAGCATGTGAACATAGCAAAAACATAAACAGATTCAGACTTAGTGAAAAACTGGAGCATGCAAAACAGATTAACAAGTAGGCATGTTTACAAGCTCGATGCACTCACTACAAGGCATGGCATGACAAACTAAGCATACACCCATCAAGAATACATGGCATAGAAGCTATACATGGCAAGAACAACAATATAGCATGCACGGATCAACTACAACAAGCTCGACAAAATTGCTAAACATGTTAACAATCTGCCAGGAACATTTTATAGCAAAAGTAGAGCTCGATTGACTCAAGCTAGGGTGCTCCATAAATGCAAACAAAGACATGGATGGATAGAGCACCACAATATTAACAAAACATCCTTACTGATCATCCTCAAAAGAAGCAGGGATCACTAGGAAACAACATGAACATATGGCATAAAAATAATGATAGGGCAAGGACTTAGTGAAATTCTAAGTCCCTGAAAACAGCATCATTGAGTAAGCTACTTGGCATGCTTGTGCTAGTCACCATAAAGATAACAAAAATACATGGCAAGCACCTCTGTAAAGATGGCATGGCACTCTACAAAACACATGTAGAGCTCAGGATCATAGCATGCACACATTAATCATGGAAAAAATGACAAAAGGCCATTTGCTGAAACAGATCTGACATATTCCTCACATAGCCCTCTTCCAACAGCATTTCGGGCATCAAGATGAGCTCAAATGAAAATGATGCAATGAGATGAAATGATGTACTCGTCGAGGCGAACATTTTGATATGCTACACGCGCAAAATAGAGCTACGGATGCAAAGTTATGATGCGATGAACATGGCCTGAAAATATGATGACAGAAAAGACTTAGTGATATTTAACCTTCGGATCTAGGGTTGACTTTGGCATGGAAGTCGAGGCGGCCGGGATCTCTCCGGAGTTGGGCCGGAGATGGCCGGAGGAGGTCGAAGGAGGCGGATCCGGCCGGATGCGGGCGCGGCGGGGCCGGAGGAGCAGCGGCCGGCGAGGGGCGGCGTCGAACGAGGCGGCGGGGCAGCGCGCGACGGAGCGGTGAGGTCGGCGGCGCAGGACGGCTGCCGGAGCGGCGCAGGAGGCAGCTCTGGCGGGCGCGGCGCCAGCGGAAGTGGACGGCGGCGCACCGGGCCAGGAGGGTCGCGGTCGGGCTCGCGGGGCCGCGGTGGAGAGGCGCGGGGCGCCGGGACGCGTGGCGGCGACCGGTTGGGCGAGGGCGGCAGCCGGCTGACGTGGCGGCTCGTGATAGGTCCGGGTGAGGTGGCCGGGCGAACGGACATGTCCGGCCGGCGCGGGATGAAATGTCCGGCGGCGGCGGGGAAGGTTAGGGTAGGGTTTCGTCCGCGAATTTTTAGGAGGGGATCACATATATATAGGTAGAGGGAGCTAGGAGAGTCCAAATGAGGTGCGGTTTGCGGCCACGCGATCGTGATCGAACGACTGAGAGGATGGAAGGGCTTTAGGTGGGTTTTGGGCCACTTTGGGAGGGTTTTGGGCTGCAAAACACACGAGGACTTTTCGGTCTCTCGGTTAACCGTTGGAGTATCAAACGAAGTCCAAATGGCATGAAACTTGACAGGCGGTCTACCGGTAGTAACCCAAGGCCGCAAGACAAGTCTCGGTCCAATCCAAAAACGTTTAACACCTTCACACGAAAAGAGGTAGAAAGGGACACCGGGTGACATAGGAGCGCCGGATTGCAAAACGGACAACGGGGAAAATGCTCGGATGCATGAGACGAACATGTATGCAAATGAAATGCACATGATGACATGATATGGAATGCATGACATGCAAGCAATGACAAGGCAACACGGTGAATAACTGGAGGACACCAGGCACATCGGTCTCGGGGCGCTACCACAAGTTTACCAAATGGGTAGAAGCAGAGCCAGCCAGTAAGTGTGATGCGGCCATGGCGGTTCAGTTCATCAAAAAGGTGATATTCTGGTTTGGCTTTCCACACAGTATTATAAATGATAATGGTACTAATCTGTCAAAGGGTGAGATGGAGGAATTTTGCCAACGTGAGCACATCCGGCTTGATATAGCATCAGTGGCTCACCCCCAATCTAATGGTCAAGCGGAGAGGGCAAATCAAGAAATTTTGAGAGGTATTAAACCCCGGCTTATGGTTCCTTTAAAGCGGACACCGGGTTGTTGGGTGGAGGAGTTACCTTCTGTGTTATGGAGCATCAACACCACACCTAACAGATCTACAGGTTACACGCCTTTCTTCATGGTTTATGGAGCAGAGGCGGTTCTTCCTAGTGACATCCGTCACGACTCGCCCCGTGTGGCAGCTTATGTTGAAGCTGATAATGAGACGGCACGTCAGGACTCACTGGACCTGTTGGAAGAGGAGCGTGATCTCGCAGCAGCACGTTCGGCGATTTATCAACAAGATCTACGACGTTATCACAGCCGCCGGGTTAAGACCAGAACTTTTCAAGAGGGCAATCTGGTGCTCTGGCTCATCCAAGATCAGACTGATATGCACAAGTTATCCCCACCTTGGGAAGGACCTTTTGTGGTCAGCAAGAATCTGCACAACGGGTCATACTACCTCATTGATGTTCGAGAGCACAAAGACTCACGTAAATCGGAGGAGGAGACCAAGCGGCCGTGGAATATAGCTCTTCTTCGGCCTTACTATACTTGAGCCACAGGCTCTTCTTATGTACATACTTATGACAATGTATATATTATATAATAAACCGGAGCCTCGAATAAAGTGGGGTCTCTGTTCTTTTTTACATCATGTGTGAGCCTACAAAGAGCTTCTACTGACAAAGCGGAGTTTTGTTAAACCGGCCTTTACGGCCGCACGGATATAAAGAAAATAACTCGGGGGCTTGGTCATATCTGAACCATAGCTACACCTCTTGATCGGTTTAAAACCAAAAAGGGATATCACTAGGGGGCTTGGTTGTTTTCACACCATAGCTACACCTCTTGATAGGCTTTAAGCCAAAAGGAAATTATGTGGAGCCAAAGAGAATCTGTTGCATTAAGCACAGTTCAAACATAGGTAACCACTGAGCATAGCTCACATATTACCTGGGGGCTCCTTGCTTCTCAAAGAACAAGTGAGTTTGAACCCTTGTAATAGGCTATCACGCCAGGCTTGGAAGCCAGGTGTATTCAATTAAAACCCCGGGTTATCCTGCCTCTTTAAGTAAGCCACTCCGTCCAGGTAAACCTGGTATGACCCATCAAACGTTTGACAAGTCAATCCCATGGACCCTGAATTTGTCAAAGTTAAAACGGTGATTGGTTAAAGATTGAGGACCATCTTAAAAGGCTTTGCAAAATGGTTTAACTCAGTGGCCTGGCAGCCCATGAAAAGCCTTGCATATTTCTTTTCTTTTTGATGTTTTTATGATAAGGGATTTATCAATATTTTTCTGAGAAACCGGTGTTCATTACAACCCTGCATGACTTTCAGTGCTTAGTTGTCAGTATATGATCAGTTTTTAAATTGGTAGTGTACTGCTCCGATCTGGTTTTGACTAGATGTCACCAGCATTATACGAACAAATCAACAGCTTTTCTAGCCCAATATGTTTTCTATATGAACCGGCAAGAGGGCCAGGAGTTATCAACACTCCGGATTGGTGTTTTCACCTCTACCATACAAGCAGTTGGCAGCCAACGAGGTATGTCACAGATATTATTTATATTATCTGGTTAATACAAATCTTGGTTATTCATCCAAGTTATGTATATTTTTGGGTATCATGACCCGTCCAATGGTAAACCACTAGGAAGCTTTCAAGTTCTTGTATGCAGGAACACAAATCATCATGGACTATGCATAAATAGATCCCCAAAGTGAAACAAGTTTTCAAAATATCAAGCAACACAAAACATGCTCGATGGCATGGCAGATAAAGGCGTTTCTACTATCCTATTACAAGAAGCTTCAAAATAGCTCCAATTGAATAATTGTTTCAAGCAGTGGCACACTGTAGCTGATAAACCGGTTGCCGGTTTAGGATGCTTCATCGGGACGGCTTGATGATTGAGGGTCATCTTGTGCAATCACCTCCTCTTCATCCCTCCCCAAACGCTGGAAATCAACCGTTGACCAATCGATTCTGGTTAAAGCTTGAAATACGACCTCTTCATGGATAAGGCTGGAGGGGTCAATGTCAGGAGCGTAAGTATGCTTACGGATTGGAGGCAAAAGTTCTTCAACTTCATGGATGACGGCAGGCTGTCTCTTTCCTTCAGCATCGTAAACCGGCTGGAAATGAGATAAGCCTGTGTCCTCCGCCAGGTTGCTGGCTATTGTCCGCATCTCCTTTGTTAGTTTTCGGAGATCATCATTGTTGAAGTCTGAACCATCCTCCTTCACACCTGGATATCCTTTAATCATGTCTGCCGCTCCAAGATCCGGAATCCATGCCTTGGCCCGGATTAGCGCGGTCAGCGCTCCTACTCTTGCGGCTGCTCTCTTCAGTTCTGTAATCCGGGCAGGTAGCATGGCCAGCTTCTCAAGGGTTTCTTTTATCAATGATGGCGCCGGCTTGTTATATGTTGCAGTGCAAATAGCACGTTGGGATCCAGAATATAGTTGTTCCATTAAGGTGTACACCGCTTTAAGCTTCATCTGCATGTCGGAGCCCAGATGAGCAATACGGGTGCCTGTCATGATTTAGTATCAGTAAACCGGTCAATGATAAGATCTTATGAATTCAAAAAAAAGACATGAGGAGGTACTTACCGAATACCGCGGATGTCATGGCATAAAAATGCCGCTTCAAGCCGGTCAGTTCGTCTACCACTGGCTTCAGGGCTGCTTCTGCGTCCTCGGCTTTCCTGGTTAAACCGGCCTTTTCTGTTTCCCAGCCAGCACGCTCCTTGTTGAAAGTCTCTTTCAGCTTCTCCATAGTTGCCAGGGCATTGGTCAGCTCCTCTTTGGCTTTGGAAGCTTCCGTTTGTTGAGACTTTATGTTCCCTTGAAGATCAGCGATTTGAGCATCCCTCTTACTCAGCTCGGCCTGCAATGGCGAAGATATATCGACAACGGGATATGTATTTTCTAAGCACCAAGCGTATAACAAGTTATGCACTTTGTACTTGGGGGCTAATGCCTATTTACTCTATTATCAACAAATCTTTCACAAGTCTCAAGTACAATGCAAGCATTATCCTTAACACTTGGGGGCTAATGTACATCTGTTCAAAAGTTGATGCATTGATTTAAGACCCGGTTTACCTCGCAAAGCTAAACTGGCCTTTGGGGGCTACACGAATGAAAATTACATGAATACAATGATAAAGTGTCGGTTTTGTTTTTACTACGGACATGACATATTGAGGATCAACATGCAAGGATTAAGATATTACAAAGTCATGGTTTATGATTAACATCATAAACCGGCCCTTGGGGGCTACTTGGACTAATGTATGTACTTTGGAATCCAGAAAGGAAAGGTGACGAAAATACCTCATAGCGTTCCTTCATCAGATTTACCAAACCGGCTTCATAATCACGGTTTGAGTGTAGACGGTTTAAAAAACCAGAGTGGAGTTCTTTAGCGCTGAGATGAGCATAGCTTGACAAATCAGTGCTCCATTTACCCTTCTCCATGGCAGCACGCTCTTCCTTGGCACTATGTTTGGCCAATATTACAGGATGTCCAGGAGAGCTGTGGCCCATGCCAGTAATGATAACATCATCGCCTTGGCCTCCAGTAGTTTCTACGGGTGATGGTGGAGTGTCAGTAGCCCTCACTGGACTAGCCTGGATTGGAGCTGCCGGTTTAGTATCAGGCACAACAGTATCAGCTTCTGGTTGTTCGTCGATATTATGATCTTGAGGGGGTAGCTCATCAAAGGTAGCTTCAGGATGGGGACCCTCCGGTTCACCAGTTCGGTCCGGTTCACCAGTTTGCTCATGTTCAAGAACCACCTGGTCTTCAGACGGATTGTTCACCCGAGCTTTTTTGCTGGGTCTGGCTTTGGCTCTGCAAACAAAGATAAAAGAGGTGAAAATTAAGCATAGTATTCAAGATATGCAAACATTTGAAGAAAGGGTTTGAGTACTTACCCAGCTACCGTTTTGAGAGGAGGGAGTTGGGTCATTGTTGACTCGCCAGAGGATGAGGGAGGTGTCACCTAATAATTTGAATCAGACGGATTAAGAGGTTGTCGGAAATAACCTGCCTTGGGATAAGAATTGTCAGAAGTGGGAGAGACCTCAGATCGGCGCTTCCGAACCGGGGTGTCAGGTAAACCAGCCAAAGTAACCCATTGGCCACTGTGCCGGGTTGTCCGGCGAGCCTCGTGTTGCTGCGTCTTCAAAATAAATGTGGGATCCAAGTAAGCAAGAGGATGAGAAAAGCTTACTTTCTGGACCGCTTGACGGGTTTTTTATGTTGGCATAGAGTCTGAACCAGAGGAAAAGGGTAATTACCTCTACGTCATCATCCTAGCTGCCTTCCACGTCCTCCTGATAAGTATCACTGTTAATGAGATGCATGAAAAGGGAGCCAAGTGAATCAAGTTCTACCTCAACTTCCGGTTCATCTGCATCTTCATCAAGTTCCATGTTGATACGTTCAGCTGTTTTCCGCTTTGAGGTTCTCTTGATGGCTTTTGTTTTGGCACGGGATGGCTTTGCCTCTTTATCTGCGGGTTTCTTCTTCTAGAATGGATCATCACCCTGTTTATAAACAAGCAGAAGAATGTTCACGGGTTGAACAATTTAAAAAAGATGTCGAAAATGAAAAGGAAGGACAGTACTTACAGCAGGCGGTTTTTTTTGTGTAAAAGGGGTTCAGGCTGGTTTGACGACAGACAAATTCTGATTCATTCAAAATCTTCTTGAGACTTTCAGTGACTTCTCATTGGTTAATTGAAGGTTGATGTGACGTTGGGAGTCTTCTAATTCACCAGTGTACTCACACATTAAATCGGAGTGGCGGCTTAATGGCAAGATGCTCTAGGATATCCAGCAACGCACAAAATCGACGCCTGATAAACCATTGGCCATAAAGGCCCAGAGCTTGGCGAGTTGAGGGGCACATGAGGCCTGTTCTGCGGTACTCAAATGTTGCAGCAGTGGGTGAGTGTTGGAAAGCCGGTGGGCGCGGTAACCCGGCAGAGGATTCTCGTCTTCAGGGGAAGTATCTTTACAGTAGAACCATGTTTGGTTCCAATCTTTGGGGTGGCTGTGCAGCTTGGCATGAGGGAATTCAACCTCTTTCTTTTTTTAAATAGAGACGCCACCAAGTTCAGTGTTGGGTCTGTCTACGAATTCAGTGTGCTGGTTCAGATGAAAAAAGTCCCGAAATAACTCAGCAGTTGGTTCTTCTTGTAAGTACACCTCACAGAAGACTTGGAAATTGCATATATTAGACACCGAGTTGGGTCCAATGTATTGAGGATGGAGCTGGAAATTCGCAAGCACATCCCGGAAATTTTTTAACCCAGGCGGTTTGAAACCACGGCCTATATGGTCAACAAATACCACTACCTCACCCTGTTTAGGGGTAGGGGGATTCTCCGTTCCTGGAACTCGCCACTGGATCTCATTCTTTTTGGGCAAAGTACCTATCCTGACCATTCCATTCAGTTGTTCTTCGGTAACCCGGGAAGGAGCCCAGTTACAAGCATAAAACTGTTTGGCCATTACAAACGAAAGGCTGAAAGGAAATACCAGTTTACAAATCATTCATGGTGATATATAAGATGTGACGGAACAAAGACATACAGGTATGTAAATTGTGCAAACCGGAGGCTGATACTATAATGAATGACAAGGTAATATCAGAACAAAATAATGCACATATTGTTAAACCGAAGTATAACAATGGAGGTAAAAGGCTTGTCCGGTTCACCAGAGGGCTAATGGTATATGATAGGTTGTTTTACAAAGGTAAACCGCCTATATGGTAAAGAGGATATAGATTTAAGGTGAAAAAGGGCTAAGGCTAAGTAAGGTAAAACAGATTTCACAGTTTAGTATGGGAATTTCAGATCTGTTGTATGTTGGATAATTAAAATATATTTTGGTCTAATCTGAAGCGCTCAAAAGATTCAGTAAGTTCATATGAGTTTGATATCAAGAAGATGCCTTAACAGGAAGAAAGGAGTTTATACTACAAAAGGTGCTGAAAACAATCAGATTTAACTGGCCATTAGTATTGCTGAAGGAGGAACAGTTTCAAGCTATGAATAACATCGAACCCTAATGGCGGATCTGGGGTACGGAGAAGAGGAACTTACTGGTGCAGGAGGAAGCAGCGGAGGATCACCGCGTTTCTCTGGTACGATCAGGTCGATGTAGCGGCCTTTGTCGAAGCAGAGGTGAAGCTCGGTGACGGCGGCGGCGCTCAGGGGCAGAGATGTCGTGAAGAGGAAGAAGAAGCGAAGGGGATGAAGGGGAAAAGGAGAAGGACCCGTGGTCCTATTTATAAGGCGAAGCGATAAAGCGACAAGTGCCGGAATCGAGGAGCTCAAAAATGGATAGTTAATAAGGGTGTCGCCTCGATGGTTGGATATACATTAATGAAGGGAATCTTCGGCTTCAACGAATAGATGACATTAGGGTGGTTTACTACGGATCTAAAGGATGACATCACAGCGGTTTACCAGGTTTATATGAAGATGACAGGGCAAGAATTTTTCTAAGTATTGAAGATTGACATGAACGAGTTCAAATCAATCTGGGGCCTAATGTTGGGGATATGATTAATGGAGGTAAACCGGCTAGGAGTGGCCAGGTTAGCTCCATGAGGATAGAAACCCATGAAGATGTGAAGGTGGTGGCGCTTTACGGAGGCCCAAGGCCCAAAGGCAGGTTAAAGCCTGTAGATGTAAACCGACTCTGTCATGTAACTTGTATTGTAAGTTAGAGGAATAGAAACCGAGCCGGACACATCTATGATCCGGCTTCGGGACTCTGTAAACCGGCGGGCGTCAAGCTATGTATATAAAGGGACGACCCGGCCGCTGTTTGAGGACAACACACAACAACTCGAGAGCCTGGAAAAGTGGATTCGTTCCCTGGTCATCGAAACTCTAGCAATACCAATCACAACTAGACGTGGGCTCTTACCTTCATCGAAGGGGCCGAACTAGTATAAAACCCCTCGTGTCCCCTTGTCCGGTATAACCCCTTTAAGCTAACCCGTAGTGAGGACATCTGCCGTGACAAACCCACGACAACCCTCGTGATGGGCCAAGCCTCACGAGGCGGACGACGCCAAGACCTCCCTGAGGGCAACCTCACTTGGCTGGCTCCTGAGGAACAGAGATATCTATGCAAGGGGCACCTCACGAAGTTCATGTGAAGTGAGCCATGACGACCAAGGCCAGGCGGGTGCCAGCGAGCGCAGTGTACCAGTTTCCTCTTTCGTGCTAAAGAGGCAGACGCAGGCGAGGAGCCTCGAGGCATCAGGCAAAGGTTTCCATATCAGTGCAACAAGACCAAGACCGGCAGGACAGAGGTCACCACAGAGCCCACAGCAGCGTCACCACCAGAGCCTTTGGTAGGCGAAGACCACATTTTGTCAGGACAACTTGTACTAGTTGTCTCCCTTCAAACATGGCCATTGTGGGATACCTTCCCGACTAACATTTAAGAGGACCAGGGCCTCTATAAATAGGACTAGCCACCACTGTAGTGAGGGATGGACTCATCTTGGATCGGATCCGTTCCATCCTCACATCCACCAGCTCGCCGAGCTCAAGAACACCTCTCCTCCTGAGGCTGTTCACCCATTGTACTAGTTCATCCTTAGCCCGTGAGGCAATCCACCAACACCACACTGGAGTAGGGTATTACACCATAAGGTGGCCCAAACCAGTATAAACTCTTGTGTCTCTTGTTCCTTGGGTTCGTCGAACTAGGCCGTGAGATAGTTGAGCGAGTGAGCTAGGAAGAGAGTGTTCTTCGTGCGCACCCTAGAGTTCGAACCTCAAGGGTTAGCCGGAATCCACAATCCGACATTCTTAATCTTGAAGGCAAGACAAAAGATACCTTAAAATATCTGTTGCAAAAGGAAGTGTCTATGAGGCGCTTAGGCACGCCTAGGCGCTAGGCGATGGCCAAACACCTCGCCTAGGGCATAAATGGTAATCTAGGCAGTGCATGCAACAAATTGTTTAACCAAGCGAGAAATCATGCCATATTGCACTGAAATGCCAAACATCACATATTCAAATGGTAGTAGCTGGTAGTTATCTTATTTATCTTCCCTAAATTAACATCAGTACCCATATAATAACCACAAATACACACTGATATTAGAATCTATATTACCACCTAGGCCGCGCCTAGGACGCTTAAGCACCACCTAGGCACTAGGCGAAGGCCAACCGCCTCACTTACGCCTACCGCTTTTTCCAACATTGCTTAAAGTCTAGGATTGATTTAACACACCTGGGTATCAGAAATGATTTGCAGGTGGAAGATGAAGGTAAACCACGGGGTATGGCACTAGTTGTGTAGGTCTTGGACAAGGTAAAAATAAAAGAATTCTGTGAGGTCCTGTCACATGTGATATTCCCACATGGATTTACTTCCAACCCTGAAAGGAGAGTCAGTGCAGATGGAAACAAGGTACAAGGGTTTAAAACTCATGACTACCACGTCCTACTTCAAAGGGTTTTACATGTTATCCTTAGAGAATTGGGCCGCCCTGAATTATATAGAGCAGTTGCAGAGTTGGGACAATTCTTCAGGGAACTCTACAGTAGAAATATCAGGATAGATGCTTTGGAGCGTCTTTGACACAAGATACCAACTATCATATGCGACCTTGAGAAGATATATCCTCCAGCTTTCTTTGATGTGATTGTGCATTTGGTTGTTCATCTACCTGATGAGGCACTACTTAGAGGTGCAGTACAGTATGGCTGGATGTACCCTATTGAAAGGAGGCTAGGCAGTTTCAAGGGCTATGTTAGGAACAGAGCTAGACCCGAGGGTTCCATTGCAGTGGCCTACATTGCTACAGAAGCATTGACATTCTGCTCAAAATACATTGAAACAGCTGATCAGCTTAGCAAAGACATGGGTGAAGACAATCCCGGGCTCAATGTTTTCGATTATTCTGTTCGAGTTATAGGGAAGAGTAGACTAGAGGACAAACCTAAAGATTTGGACAAAATGGTTTGGTATGTGTTGAATAAATGTCCTGAGATACTACCGTATATCAAGTAAGTGCTAAGTACTGCAGCTTATACATCGTAATCTACTAAACTTGTAGCACATTCTTATATATTTAGATGTTTGACGCAATCACTATGTTGTGCAGCATCTACAAAAAGGAGTTACTACCGCAAAATCCAAGAAACATTGACAAACTGGTTATGGCAGGATTTCTGAAATGGTTCAAGAGCCATGTAAGCTTTTGAATTGCACGGTTAGTTTTTTTTAATATATTGAGCACATAAGATGATCAGCTTGTCTATTTTCTAACCATAGGTTAAGAAGATGCAGGAGGATGGGCAGGCAGTTGATGATGCCCTTTACGCACTAGCAATGGGTCCTGATACTCGGGTAAGAAATTATGAATCTTGCGTTGTTGGAGATGTGCGCTACAACACCCTTGCACGTTACGAAGGCAAGAAGACACAAAATAGTGCCATCATGAGCACGGATACGTACGACAGAGAGACAACTAAAATGTATGCTAACATAACAGACATTGTTCAGTTGCAGTATATCTCCAATTTCGAGGATCATCGGTGTGTGGTTCTGTTGTGCTGTCGTTGGTAAAACCTGTTTTCCAGGATCACAAAACCCAGAGCTATTGGTTATTTCAAATGCGTAATAGACCAACGAGCCTTTTATTTTGGAAAATCAAGCAACAAAGATATTTTTCTTGGAAGACACATTTGCATGTAGCGATGACTGGAGAGTATTGCAAAGGTGTGAGCAGAGGAATTCGTTTAATGAAGTTGCACAACAAGATGATGCTTACACTACTCCTGATGTACAGGATTCCACAGATGTTCCTACTATCTTTGAGAACCATCACGTCAATGACACTGGCGAAAAGATTGTCTGTCATGTTGTGGACATACAAGAGTTGATCAAGAAGAAGCCAACGTCCGAGGACATTGAGGATGAAGAAGAAGATGACACTCTAGGGATGTTGACGCTGCTGCTCGGATGATGATTAGATTGCTTTTGTCGTATTTGCCTGTCAGAAGACATTTTTTATCTACTATGTGAAATTGTGTTTGCTATGACAACTGAAACCTGATGAACGTGTTGTTTAGTATTTTTCTATGAGAACATCACTTGTTATGTATGTTGATTTGTGTTTGGTGATTGTATGACGACTAAGACATGATGACATTATTGTTTAGTTGTACTCATATTTGGTTGTGAAACTTGAATTTGATGACATAGTTTGCTATTGGACTGCAATTTGCTCGACATCTTCGAATGGGAACAAAGCTGACCCGACAGGGGCTCTGCTAATTTATTTATTTATTACCAAAAGGGCCTCTGCTATTTATTTATTTATGAGCAAAAGGGGATACCCCCCGATTTCCGTTAATTAAAATCATTAGATGTTCACAACCCTACACCTAGCCTGCTACACAGGTTTCATTCATTACTAGTATCAGCAAAGTGCTCATGTCATAGCCACTGAATACATCCTGAGTGCTACATACATTGCAAATAAAGAGACAATCATCCTACAGAGCACATCGATTTTGCCCATTATCTTCACAAGCTCTTTTATATCCTCATCTCTGTCATGGCCGTTCAGCAGTTGTTGCTTGGCCATGATCATGGGAAGTGAATCTTTAACATTCTGCTCTGCATCTTCCTCTTCTGTCGTTCCTTCAGTTACATGTCCAACACCCCAACCTACTGGTATTGGAATTCCTTGGCTAACCAAATAATCAGCATAGTTGCATTCTCCCACATCAGCAACTTCCTAGAAATACAAATCACACAAATCTTCGCTTTTCTGCACGAATCGAATTGGAAGATCATCAACCAAACTATTAAAAAACTCAGCAACTGGAAGCAGCGAAACAACACTTAAACATATTATTACACCATGATTCAGGCATTTGTAGAAGACTCGGCCAGGGTTGAGGATTGTGGTTAAGATGTGACGGATGACTCTGCGTGATTCATAGTTGTGGCACCACACCAACGGCAGCGGGTTGCGATGACCAACCGGCTGCGGTGCGTGTGCCGGTGGGGGTGTGATGAGACCCACAGGCGATGGTATGGGTGGCGAATTGGCGCATATCTGGTCATTGCCTGCTGAAGAGCAGGTGGACGAGCAGCCAGCGGACATGGTTGTTGCGGCCAGAGCTTCTGATGCTAGGTAGAGTAAGTAGAGAAGAAGAGAAGCGAACGTTGGATATGTCAGTTTCATTACTTGCAGAGTAGCATAGCACCATAGATAGGCATAGTCTAGGTTTGGATTCGAACCAGCTACAGGAGCACGTCTCTCTTTTTTTTGTAAAACTCAACAACGTCTCTTTACTGGTACACTAGCTTGTTATGTACTCCTTCTCAAGTCTATGATTTTCTTTTTTTGCGAGGAAGGAAGGAGGAAAAAATTGAGAGTTCCTGGGACTCGAACCCAAGACCTCTCGGCTAAAAACCAAGGGTGCTAGTCGCTTATGTGGCGAACGTTCCCTGGGAGGAGGACGGCAGACAAACGCATTTTCCTCATAGTTTTAGTTGCGATGCAAGATTGAATGGTCGCAGTTTCAGGAATGTCATCAGGCGAACGAGCCTAGTTTTTCTTTTCTTCATATATATAAAAGAGTATGCTACTTGGTGTCGGCTTAGTCAACAAACGATTGTGCCAACCTTGACCGTTGGATTGACATTCGATGTCTGTCGTGTTTCATTAGTCTCTTCTTCCTCCAGCCGCCAAAGCCAAACCAGTGCCGGCTGGACCGCCTGCTCCTGCCTCCCATGGTTGGATGTGCTGCCGCGCACGCATCGTGGCCACATCGCACCCTAAAACTTTGCGCATCTTCCCAAGCTCTTGTTCATTCCCGTCCGAGACCTCATCATCGTCCTCCGCCTTGGTTCGCTCGCTGCAGCGCCGCCCTTCGGTGTTGTCAACATGGTCAATGACCGAGAAGAATAAGGAGATGACTATAGATGTTGAGGATGACAGTAGGGACCCAGCAGCGCGCACGGTAATTTTGTTCTTTCGGGACGGAGAAGGGTATCAACTGGGTTGTGCGGGAGCTGTGGCCCGTCTAACCCAGGCTTTTATTTCATATGTTTACCACATGACCAGCGCAGTTTGTTATTTTTTCCTTTCTGAAAATGGCTAGCCCAACTTTTTTTTGTAGAATAACCAATGTAGGCCTACTTGCTTTTCTATGCCCCGCTGGGACAGAAATCTTTCTAGACGAGGAGGGATGCATTCGGGCTTTCGCAGAAAATGGGCTATAAGTAATAATAAATGGGTTGTAAAATGAAAAAATACAACAAATAGGCAATTAGTTCCAAAATACTTTTTTCTTTCAGATTTTGATATTTTAAATTTCATTGTTTTTGTGCAGGTAAAATTTCATTGGATTTAAATTAAGGTATGTTTAGTTTTTAAATTAATTTGAATATGGCTAGAAATTTCAGGATGTATGCTGTTTGGGACAAATTTGGAGGCTGGCTTGTGGGTCTACTAGGTTGACGTGTATGAAAGGCTTTGTCAACTTAGTGCACAAACGATTCTAGCAGCAGTGACCATTAGATGTCAATCTAACGGCAATCGTGCTTCTTCAGTCCCTGATCTTCCTGCTCCAGCCGCCCAAACCAGCACCGGAAGAACCGCCTGCTCCCGCCTCCCATGGCCGGCTGTGCTGCCGGGCAGGCATCACCGCCCCACGATACTCGCATCCCTAGCATGGCTATCCCTCTACTCGCCCACACCTCCTGTTATTTTCCAGTGACGGCAGCCGAACTAGTCAACCCTCGTACTCCCCACCGTGTGGGCAGCCACTCCGTGTCTTCCCCGGCTTCGTGTCGTTCGCTTCGTAGGCCTCGCCGTCGTCCACCGCCCTGGTGCTCTCGGCGCGGCATGGTCAACGTGGTCAATAAACAACATCCATCAAAAGTGGACTGTACGTGGAGAGGCTGGCAGCTGGGTCCACGGCCGCACACAAGGAAATGCCTCCTTATTACGCGCAAAATAATGATTCCTCCACCTGACATCTGGGACCCACCGGAAGGTCCTCTGTATTTCATGAAAAAACATTGCCCCTGCTGACAGCTCGGACCCACTAGCTATATCTTCGCACGCAAGGAAGTGCCTCCTTATTACACACAAAAAATGAATACTCCCCCTGCTAGCTGGGACCCATGATATGGGAGGCTGACTTGTGGGCCTACTAAGTTGACGTGGATGGAGGGCTTTGTCAACTTACTCAATATGAACGATTCTAGCTCCAGTGACCGTATGATGTCCATCCAACGGCCGTAGTGCTTCTTCAACCTCTGGTCTTCTTGCTCCAGCCGCCCAAACCAGCGCCGGTCGTGTCGCCTGCTCCTGCCTCCCATGGCAGACTGTGTTGCTGCGGAGGCCTCACCGCCCCCTACTACTCCCACCGCTGGCCAGGCCATCCCTCTACTCACCCACACCCCTATTATTCTGCGATGACGGCAGCCTCACACTGAAGTCGAACTAGTGAACCCTCATAGTCCTCTCCGCGTGGGCATCCACTACCGCGTCTTCCCCGGCTCCGCATCATCCCCTTCCTAGGCCTCGCCATAGTCCACCACCTTGGTGCTCCCGACGCGGTGTGGTCAATGTGGTCAACGAACAACTTCCATCGGAAGAGTATTGTACGTGGAGAGGCTGACAGCTGGGTCCACGGCCATGTACATACGATCGGTCTATCTGCAGGCTGCAACGATGAACCATGGCCGTGTAAGGAAGGGCGCGTGTCGTAGTATAGGCGCGCACGTAGCTTGTACATGTACGTGCAGCCAGGGTGCAAGAAAGTAATTACGACCACGTACGTACATACAGGCGGGGCCTCGAATGCCTACTCGCGCATACGTACTGCCAGGGTTTGTATACATGGTTGGGTCGGAACGGAGAAACTGCGTCGTTGTCGTGTTCATTGGGAGCCAATCGGCTTGGATGGAACAACCGATCGAAACGAGGCCTGGCGTACCACAGAACGGAGGAAACGACCTTGTGTTCGACCGACCATGGTCGAAACGGGATCCTGTTCATCGGGAGGGGTCTGCCGTACCGCAAAACGGAGGAAACGGACTTCTCTTGGACTTCCTATGGTTGAAACAGGGTCCTGTTGATCGGGAGGGGTGTGGCGTACCGCAAAACGGAGGAAACGGACTTGTGTTGGAGCGCTACGGTCGAAACGAGGGTCATTTTATCGCGAGGGGTGTGGCGTACCGCAAACGGGACTCCATGGGATACTATTCATCTCTACCGTCGATTGCCTCCATGGGCTACTGTTCATCCACCGTCAACCTCCTCCAGCCTCCACCTACGACGGTTCATCCACGGCGTCTCCCCTCCTGCCTCCACCAACCACTATTCATCACCGGGCTCCTGTTCATCTAGCCTCCACCGCTCCTCCACCGGCTACTGTTCAACCAGCCCTCTCCATGGGGTCTTGTTCAACCACCCCTCCATGGGCTACTGTTCAACCAGCCCTCCACGGGGTCCTGTTCATCCAGCCCTCCACGGGGTCCTGTTCATCCACCCCTAACCGGCTCGATCGGGGTCCTGTTCATCCAGCGGCAACGGCCTCTACTACCATGGGGTCCTGTTCATCCAACCCCCCACCCACCGGGAACTATTCATGCAACCCCCGCCCCACCCACCGGGAACTGTTCATCCAACCCCCTGTTGGGGTATGGGGTTCCGGCAAACCCTTAAGGTTCGAACACTGGGGTGCGCGTGAAGTATTTCCCTTCAACCGATCTACGCTCTAGCTCGCTAAGATCCCGCGGACGAACTCGACGAACTCGCAACACAGAAGGACACTGGGTTTATACTGGTTCGGGCCACCGTTGTGGTGTAATACCCTACTCCAGTGTGCTGGTGGTGGTTTGCCTCTTGGGCTGATGATGAACAATACAAGGGAAGAACGGCCTCCTGAGGTTGAGGCGTTCTTGAGCTCGGTGAGCTTGTGTGTGGGGGTGGTCTCTCTAGCCAAGATGAGATGCCTTCTCCACTGTGGTGGCTACTCCTATTTATAGAGGCCCTGGTCCTCTTCCCAAATATCGAGCGGGAAGGGAGCCAACAATGGCGGGCTAATTTAAAGGGGGCAGCTAGTACAAGCTATCCTGACAAAACTAGTCTTCGCCTGCACAAAGTTCTGGTGGTGACGCTGTTCTGGGCTCCACAATGACCTCCGTCTTGCAGTCCATGGTCTTGGTCTTGTTGCACCGAAATGGCAACCTTTGCCTGAGGCCTCGGTACTCCACGGCTGCGCTTGCCCCCTTTGCACCAAAGAGGAACAAGGACACTGTGCGCGCTGGCGCCCGCCTGGTGTTGATTGTCACGGCTCACGTCATGAGAGCCTCGTGAGGTTTACCTCACCTTGATATCTCCGCTCCTCGTGAGCTTGCCTAGCTAGGCCACTCCAGAGGAGGTCTTGCATCATCCGCCTCGCGAGGCTTGGCCCCTCGCGAGGGTATTGGGCGCTTTGTTGGTGAAGATGGGTCATACGGCTTGCTGGCTTAGCCACGCCGCGGGCCGCAGGCAGGCAAGTCTGGGGACCCCTGTTCCCAAGACGCCGACAGTAGCCCTCGGTCCCAAGGTGCGCTCGGGCTTGGCTTCGCGGCAAAGCCAAGGGTCAAGCTCGAAGCGTCGCGGGCCCCAAAATCATGCGGCCTCGGTTGACGTGTGGCAGTTGATTGGACGTGGGCGTCTCCGCTTCCCCATGCTGCTTCGGCGACTGCACGGCTTGACAATTCCCTGCGACATGCAAGGGAAACCATCATTACCTGTGATCGTGGGAGACGCCGGTTGGCCTTCTCTTGCTATAAATAGGGAGGGGGCGGAGCCCCCATTGCCCATCTCTTCCTTGTTTGCTTCGTCCTTCTTGCTCCATTGCTTGCAGTGCCTCTGATGGCGCCTCAAAGGAAGTTCTCTGCCACCGAGAAGGGAAAGGCCCCTCGTGAGGGCCCTGGTTCCCCGGTGCCCAAGCACGGTCGCGGCTGCCCACGCAAGCACGCTGCGACCCCCGCCATGGCCCACCGTCGAGGCAACGCCACGGCACGCGGAGGGGGCCGTCCCAACCATGGTGGTCCAGTTGACGGGGGGAGGTGCGCGATGGTGGCGAGGCTTCCCCGCCCGCGCTTCCATTCAGCGGAGGCGTCGCCGGAGTTCGTTGTTTGGTCGGAAAACCCGGCTGGCAACTGGCTCCAGCTTCCGCGCTTCTTTGTCGATGAGCTGCCGGCCCCTGGTCCAGGGGGGCTCTGGTTGCAGGCGGATGGTTGCTGCAACAAGGCCTCCTGGGTCGCGGTCGAGACTTCTGTCGCGGGCAACATAGCCCTGGCCCGCGGCAGGCAGACGTTCGCCCGCGCGCGTGGCCTGGGCAGGCGGTGCACGCTCCACTTCAGGTATGACGGCGGGTTGACCCTCTATGTGAGGTTGTTTGGGGAAGATGGCCGCTGTGCCGGGTGCTGCCCCAAGACGAACGACGGTGAGGAGGTGCTCGGCCTTGGCGACGGTCGTGATGATGGTGAGGGCGAGCCTGCCCTCAGCGGCGACCGCATCTCCTCCAGCTACGGCGGCTCTCCCTCCTGCGACAGCTCTAGCAGCAGTGGCTACGATCAGCCGCCGTGCCGCCGCGCTCACTTCGAAGGAGGCAGCGGGTCATCTCGTCGCCGCGCCTCCGTGAAGCGCGAGGAGGGGTCTGGCTAGGCTTGGGCGTCGCTAAGGGCCTGCCCCGCGGATTGTTGAAATGCCGCTTTGTTTGGTTTTTTCCTTTCTTTCCCTGCACCAGAAAATGAAACCAGTATGGGCCCAGAGGGGCGTGTATCGAACTATGGTTCTTGGTTAATGCAACGTGCATGTTATTCCCATGCCATGCTGTTATTTTGCGCAGAGATAACCTAACCTGGTGTGTTTGGGACGCGCCTTCCTTCACAAGATATCTGTGTTTGCTCAGGAACTGCAAGAATTTGTTAGGGGGTGCGCTAGAGGATTTTTGCCATTCACCCGAACCTTGACTTGGCACTTTGCATCGTGGTACCCAAGGGGCACAGATTTTGGAGAGTTGCGCCAGCTTCCAGGCTCGAACGAGGGTGACTCGCGAGAAGGCATAGAGAAGGAAAAGCTCGCGAGGGCACCTGCCTAGCCCCCTCGTGAGGTATGCGAGAGAGAGATCATGGGTGAACCAGAGCCAGAAAAATGCGGTAAAAGGCGAAGGAACCAAATCAGCAAGGAATGCCAAAGGCAAACTCGATTAAGGAAAAGCAAGCCAACTACGGCAAGCAAATGAAAAGCCGCGTCCGGCACCTAATCTAGTCTTCGAGTCTTCTCACCAGCGCGGAGCTAAGTGTTGTCCACTAGGCGTGGGAGGGAGCCCCAGGGCCTGAGGCCGGTGCTCCTGAGACTCCGGGGTGTGTACAACCCCAACTCATTATTACGTGAGAGTGTCATGGGCGGTGATTCTTCACACGCACCGGGCCTTGCTTCACAGGCTCTGGGCCTTGCTTCATATGCACTGGGCCTTGCTTCACAGGCTCTGGGCCTTGCAGGCTCTGGGCCTTGCCTCTTAGGCACTGGGCCTTGCTTCTCATGCTCTAGGCCTTGCTTCTTTGGCTCTGGGCCTTGCTTCTTAGGCTCTGGGCCTTGCCTCATGGGTAGAACTTCCGGAGGTGCTGGATGTTCCAGGCGTTTTGGATAGGTGTCCCCTCTTGCGTCTCCAAGCGCACGGCGCCATGCCTGGTGATGTGAACAACCCTGAACGGGCCCTCCCACATGGGTGAGAGCTTGTGCAAGCCTTCCCTGGAGAGGACCCGCCTCAGGACCAGGTCACCCGTCTCGAGCGTCCTGGAGAAAATGTTGCGGCAGTGGTAGCGCCGCAGCGCTTGCTGGTACCTTGCCGCCCTTAATGCAGCTTCGCGACATCGTTCCTCCCCCAGCACGAGATCCATCCCCCGCATGGCGTCTTGCTGCGTTTCGTCGAACGCCAGGACCCGCACGGAGCGATGCCTGACCTCATGAGGGAGGACTGCTTCAGCTCCATAGACGAGGAAGAACGGAGTCTCGCCCGTTGGCTTGGTAGCGGTGGTGTGGATGGACCATAGCACGGACTGGAGCTTGTTGTGCCAGCCCCTGCTGCAGGCCTCCAACTTCTTCTTGAAGGTCCTAGTCTTGAGGCCCCTCAGGACCTCAGCGTTGGCGCGCTCGGCCTGACCATTGCTCCTGGGGTGGGCTACCGAAGCGTAGCAGATCTATGTTCCAAGGTTAGTATAGTAGGTTTTAAAGAGGTTACTAGTGAACTGCGAGCTGTTATCTGTGATAATGCGGTTGGGGACCCCGAAGCGGCTCACGAGGCCCTTGATGAACTTGATAGCAGAGCCGGCTGGAATGGTTCAGACAGCTTCTACCTCTGCCCAATTAGTGAACTTATCAATGGCGACGTAGAGATAGCGGTAGCCCCCTGGCGCTCGCGGGAACGGGTCTAGGATGTCCAGCCCCCAGACCATGAATAGCCACGTGAGCGGGATGGTTTGGAGGCCCTGAGCAGGCTGATGGATTTGCTTGGCGTGGAATTGGCAAGCTTCGCAGGTCTTCACCAGCTTAGCTACATCATTGAGTGTCGTAGGCCAATAGAATCCACTACGGAAGGCCTTGCCGATGAGGGTCCGTGATGACGAGTGATGTCCACAGTCCCCGCCGTGTATGTCAGTCAGCAGCTCCCTCCCTTGATCACTGGAGATGCAGCGCAGCGTGACGTCATTCGGTCGTTTCCTGTACAACTCGCCGACTTGAATGTAGTATGCTGTGGCCTGTCGAGACATGCACTCCGCGTCCTCTTCTTTCTCCAGCAGTGTCCCGTACATCAGGTACTCCCTGAACTCCTTGGTCCAGCACTCCTCCTGGAGCTCAAGCGCCAAGAGCAGCCGAGCTCCTGAGGTTGGGCCGCAATCTGGGGCTCCCGAGGCCGGGGGTTGAGGGAGCTCCTCCCGAGGCCGAGTCGTGCTTGAAAGAGGCGGCATAGCTGATGGCTTGAAGAGCCGCTCTTCGAAGATGCCGGGCTCTTGCGGTTGCCGCTAGGATGCTCTCTTGGCGATGTCGTCGGCTTCCTTGTTGGTGCCCCATGGCACGTGCTGCAGCTCCAAGCCTGCGAACTGCTTTTCCATTTTGTGCACCTCAGCAAGGTAGGCCTCCATGTGCTCGTCATTTGGCTCATACACTTTGTTGGAGAAGTTGAGAGGAGCTGCGAGTCGCCCTTGACGGTAAGTCGCCTCACCCCCATAGCCGCCGCAGCCTTTAGGCTGGTTATGAGGCCATCTTATTCTGTGATATTGTTGGAGACCTTCTCGCCGTGCTGAAAGCAGAGTTGCACGGCGTAGAAAAGCTTGTCCTGAGTGGGCGAGATGAGCACTGCTCCAGCCCCCACGCCCTGGTGCGCAAAGGCGCCATCAAAATACATGACCCAGCCCTTGGCGCCTCGCTTCCTGGGGAGGTGGACCGGTCTTATCCTTCCTCAAGAGCCGGGGCATCTGTCCATTCCGCCACAAAATCGGCGAGCGTGGCTCCCTTGATGACCCTGGTGGTGCTAAACTCCAGCTGAAATGCTTGCAGCTCGATGTTCCATTCAGCGACCCTTCCGGCTGAGTTTGGGCTCCTGAGTATCCTCTCCAACGGGTAAGACGAGACGACCTTGACGGGGTGCCCCTAGAAGTAGTGCCGCAGCTTGTGCGAGGCCACCAAAAGTGCGAGCAGGAGCTTCTGCAACATGGGGTAGCGCGCCCTCGCGTCCCGCAGTACAGTGCTGACGAAGTACACTAGGTGCTCGACGAGGGCCGGTATACTGATGAGGCTTGGGTCCCGCGTAAATTGTGGCATATCCTGAGGTGATGGGTCTCTTGAGACCTGACCGCCCTTAGGAGCTTCCGCGATGTTGCTCTGCTGAGCTAGGTCCTCCGCCGCTGATGGCTTTGCTGCACCTCTCTGGCCCGATGCTGTATCAGCTCTACCCTTGTCTTGACGCTCCTCCTGAACCGCAACCAGCGTCGCGCTAGCAGAGTACGGGGTGGCGGCAAGGTAGAGCAAGAGAGGCTCGAGAGGCCATGGTGCCACCATCACCGGGGGGCTGGTGAGGTATTTCTTGAGGTCTCGGAAGGCCTGGTCGGCCTCCGGGGTCCAATCGAAGGGGCCTTTTTTCTTCATGAGCTTAAAAAAGGGCAAGGCGCGCTTGCCTAGCTTAGAGATGAAACGCCCTAACATGGTCACTCGTCCTGCCAGCTTTTGCATCTCCCCTTGTCGGCTTGCTTCGGCGCCATGACGGTGAAGCGGGCGGAGCGCTGGTCGGATTGAGGAGGCGGAGCAAGGCGATGAGGAAGTGGGGAGATTGGAAGATTGGAAGAGCCAGGCGCGGAGAGGGAAGAATAACTGTGCAAGAAGCGGGGCCGCATAGCCAGGCGGATTCAAAGGCAGCATGGGGAAGCGGAGACGCATATGTCCAATCAACTGCCACGCGTCAACCGAGGCCGTAGGCTTTTGGGGCCCGCGGCGCTTCGAGCTTGACCCTTGGCTTCACCGCGAAGCCAAGCCCGAGCGCACCTTGGGCCCGGGGGCTACTGTCGGCGTCCTGGGAACGGGGGTCTCCAGACTTGCCTGCATGCGGCCCGTGGCGTGGCTAAGCCAGCAGGCCATACGGCCCATCTTCACCAACAAAGCGCCCAAGACCCTCGCGAGGGGCCAAGCCTCGCGAGGCGGACGACGCAAGACCTCCTCTGGAGTGGCCTAGCTAGGCAGCCTCACGAGAAGCGGAGATACCAAGGTGAGGCGAACCTAACGAGGCTCTCGTGATGTGGGCCGTGACAGTCGACACCAGGCGGGCGCCAGGAGGGCGCCAGCGCGCACAGCATCCTTGTTTCCTCTTTGGTGCAAAGGGGGCAAGCACAGCCGCGGAGTACCGAGGCCTCAGGCAAAGGTTGTCATTTCGGTGCAACAAGACCAAGACCATGGATTGCAAGACGGAGGTCATTGTGGAGCCCAGAACAGCGTCACCACTAGAACTTTGTGCAAGCGAGGACTACTTTTGTCAGGATAGCTTGTACTAGCTGTCCCCCTTTAAATTAGCCCGCCATTGTTAGCTCCCTTCCCGCTCGATTTTCGGGAAAAGGACTAGGGCCTCTATAAATAGGACTAGCCACCACAGTGGAGAACGGACATCATGTTGGCTAGACAGACCACCCCCACACACAAGCTCACCGAGCACAAGAACGCCTCAACCTCAGGAGGCCGTTCTTCCCTTGTATTGTTCATCATCTGCCCAAGAAGCAATCCACCACCACCACACTAGAGTAGTGTATTACACCACAACGGTGGCCCGAACTAGTATAAACCCCATGTCCTTATGTGTTGTGAGTTCGTCGAGTTCGTCCGCGGGATCTTAGCGAGCTAGAGCGTAGATCGGTTGATGGGAAAGACTTCGCGCGCACCCCAGTGTTCGAACCTTAAGGGTTTGCCGGAACCCCATACCCCGCCATTTGGCACGCCAGGTAGGGGAAGATTGGAAGAGATGCGGTCGCCGCTGAGGGCAGGCTCGCCCTCACCATTGTCACGACCGTCACCAAGGCCGAGCACCTCCTCGCCGTCGTTCGTCTCGGGGCAGCACCCAGCGCGGCGGCCATCTTCCCCGAACACCCTCACGTAGAGGGTCGACCTGCCGTCATACTTGTAGTGGAGCGTGCACCGCTTGCCAGGCTGCGCGCGTGGGCAACGTCTGCCAGCCGTGGCCCAGGGCTATGTTGCCCGCGGCAGAAGTCTTGACCGCGACCCAGGAGGCCTTGCTGCAGCAACCATCATCCTGCAACCAAAGCTCCCCTAGACCAGGGGCCGGCGGCTCACGACAAAGAAGCCCGGAAGCTGGAGCTAGTTGCCAGCCGGGTTTTCTAACCAAACAAGGAACTCCGGCGATGCCTCCGCTGAATGGAAGCGCGTGGCTAAGCCAGCAGGCCGTACGGCCCATCTTCACCAACAAAGTGCCCAAGACCCTCGCGAGGGGCCAAGCCTCGCGAGGCAGACGACGCAAGACCTCCTCTGGAGTGGCCTAGCTAGGCAGGCTCATGAGGAGCGGAGATATCAAGGTGAGGCGAACCTCACGAGGCTCTCATGACGTGAGCCGTGATGATCGACACCACGCGGGCGCCAGCGCGCACAGCGTCCTTGTTTTCTCTTTGGTGCAAAGGGGGCAAGCGCAGCCGCGGAGTACCGAGGCCTCAGGTAAAGGTTGTCATTTCGGTGCAACAAGACTAAGACCATGGACTGCAAGACGGAGGTCATTATGGAGCCCAGAACAGCGTCACCACCAGAACTTTGTGCAGGCGAAGACTACTTTTGTCAAAATAGCTTGTACTAGCTGTCCCCCTTTAAATTAGCCTGTCATTGTTGGCTCCCTTCCCGCTCGATATTTGGAAAGAGGACCAGGGCCTCTATAAATAGGAGTAGCCACCACAGTGGAGAAGGCATCTCATCTTGGCTAGAGAGACCACCCCCACACACAAGGTCACCGAGCTTGAGAACCCCTCAACCTCAGGAGGTCGTTCTTCCCTTGTATTGTTCATCATCAGCCCAAGAGGCAAACCACTACCACCACACTGGAGTAGGGTATTACACCATAGCCAGCAGGCCGTACGGCCCATCTTCACCAATAAAGCGCCCAAGATCCTTGCGAGGGGCCACGCCTCGTGAGGCGGACAATGCAAGACCTCCTCAGGAGTGGCCTAGCTAGGCAGGCTCACGAGGAGCGGAGATATCAAGGTGAGGCGAACCTCACGAGGCTCTCTTGACGTGAGCCGTGACGATCGACACCAGGCGAGCGCTAGGCGGGCGCCAGGCAGGCGCCAGCGTGCACAGCGTCCTTGTTTCCTATTTGGTGCAAAGGGGGCAAGCGCAGCCGCGGAGTACCGAGGCCTTAGGCAAAGGTTGCCATTTCGGTGCAACAAGACCAAGCCCATGGACTGCAAGACGGAGGTCATTGTGGAGCCCAGAACAGCGTCACCACCAGAACTTTGTGCAGGCAAAGACTACTTTTGCCAGGATAGCTTGTACTAGTTGTCCCCCTTCAAATTAGCCCGCCATTGTTGGCTCCCTTCCCTCTCGATATTTGGGAAGAGGACCAGGGCCTCTATAAATAGGACTAGCCGCCACAGTGGAGAAGACACATCATCTTGGCTAGAAAGACCACCCCCACACATAAGCTCACCGAGCACAAGAACGCCTCAACCTCAGGAGGCCGTTCTTCCCTTGTATTGTTCATCATCTGCCCAAGAGGCAATCCACCACCACCACACTGGAGTAGGGTATTACACCACAACGGTGGCCCGAACCAGTATAAACCCCGTGTCCTTCTGTGTTGTGAGTTCGTCGAGTTCGTCCGCAGGATCTTAGCGAGCTAGAGCGTAGATCGGTTGAAGGGAAAGACTTCGTGTGCACCCCAGTGTTTGAACCTTAAGGGTTTGCCGGAACCCCATACCCCGACATTTGGCGCACCAGGTAGGGGTGCGCCGGAGCCTCTTTTACACCAATCATCTCTCTGGCGTTCACCGGCAACGATGTCTGGCGACCCAAGAGCCGGATCCGACCACTGGGCAGCCTGGCCGGCCCGGACGGCGCCGCCTGCCCATGAAGATCTCGACCATGCACCCCAGGCGGCGAGGGCGTCACCAAGCTCCGCCGGGCGTGGACAGCGCGGCCAGGCATCATCCACCCTCACCCCGCGGCAAGCACGAGCCGCGGCGAGAGCAGCGAGTCACGCCGCTGCAACGGCGTCGCACTCACGGTGGGAGCAAGCGAACATGCGGGTGGCACTCATAGTGGCAAGGGAGCTGCTGCGATGCAGGCTGATGGAGAGCGGCCGGGACACGCTGCTGGAGCGTGTTGCTGAGCTGCTGGACACAGCGGCGTCGGGAGCACCACCCTTCAGCTATCAACCCCCCCCAGGCCAATGCAAGGTCGCGCGGAGAGCCTCGCCACATCTGCGCGCCGTCGACTACACCCGGGGGCTTCGCCAACATCAGCATGGCTGGCGGCGTAGGGGGCTGGGGGCCCCCCCCCCCCCCCCCCCCACCCCCCCATGCCACCCTCGAGAAGCACGAGCGCAAGCGTCACCCCCCATGGTCCCAGCCGGATGCCGTATTATCATCCCCAAGATGCCATCATGGGAGGAGCAACATGGAGTGTGGGGCACCACGGCGAGGTGTTCGGGGTGATGGCCCCGGAAGCTTACGTGCCCCGCATGATGGACCAAGGGTACACACTAGAGGACGACATCAACTCATTCGTTGGAGAAGATTGGGGAGAAGGGGCGCTAGGAGTCGAAGCCTTCCAAGAGCCAGCGGAGAACCACAGTGATCCCGTCGGCGACAGCAACTACAGGGTACCGCTAACCTCTCAGGAACAGGCTTATGCTAACCATGGGCTACAGATGAATCAGGTTGTAGCACTGATCGATGACCCCGGCACGGCGGCACCCGTCTCGATGAGGGAGACACGCTGGGGCCCACCTAGAGGGAGCCAGGAACAAGGCCCCTCCCCAAGGCACGCGAAACCAGGGGACACTCGGAGGTAGGCCCTCTGCCGGGGTGGCTTCAACGACCCTTCCTCCGGCAGAGGACCCGTGGTCACCGAGGGAACCGCTGGCGTCCTCTTTCCCTCCTTTGTGTCTTCCTAGTCTCGGGCCGGCTCAAACAAGGTCAAGAGTGGCGCAAGGCGGGGCACTCAACTGGCGATATGAAGCAAGGCCAGTACCTGTGAAGAAGGCCCGGTGCCTGTGAAGCTCGCCGCCCGTGACACTCTCACGTAATTATGAGTTGGGGTTGTACACGCCCCGGAGTCTCAGGAGCGCCGGCCTCAGGCCCTGGGGCTCCCTCCCACGCCTAGTGGATAGCACTTAGCTCTGCGCTGGTGAGAAGACTTGAAGACCCGAAGACTAGACTAGGTGCCGGGCGCGGCCTTTTGCTTTGGATCTCTCTTTCTGTGGCTTTGCTTTCTCATTCTGGACTTAAGTTGAAGCTGAATTTTTATCGATGCGCGCGGGGGGTGCCTTTTCTCGTTCGAGCCGTTTTTTTTTGCCTTCTGGATCTTGTTTGGTTTGGGACTCACGTTCGTCGCCTCTACCTCGCAAAGCTCCTCGTGAGCCGGGCCGCGCAGAGCACACGCTAGCACTACGCCTGGTGCTCACCCCTTCCGCCCCCCTTCAAACAGGGCGATAAGCTCCGCAGGATTCTCAGGAACTCGTCGCCTCACGACCCAGCCCTAAGCAGGCGCTGACTAAGGTAATCCACGTCTGGAAACTCA
Source organism: Triticum urartu (assembly GCF_003073215.2). Classification (NCBI taxonomy): domain Eukaryota; kingdom Viridiplantae; phylum Streptophyta; class Magnoliopsida; order Poales; family Poaceae; genus Triticum; species Triticum urartu. Next base: position 377,249,362 of record NC_053028.1, read on the forward strand.
CTCCCAGCTTCACGAGCTCACGAGGACACATACCCACATCTCATAGGAAACTGAAAACTGTGATTTACTTACATGAGGGGCTCCCCCTCTCAAAATGCTCTCACAAGTTTTCCAAGGGCCACGCCCGAGTTTTGCGTGCAGAATAAAACAACATGAGAATATGGGATCAGCCAGAGATATCGCTGCTGCGTCGTCCAGGGACGCGTTGCTCGCATCGTCATCACCTTCGTCGGAATCGTCACCGCCGTCGGCGACGCCCCCATGGCCGCCGTTGACCATGTCACCTTCGTCTGCAACGACCACCACCCCATCGTTCTCCGAGGTGAAGGCCCTGACCAATGTGTCGACATGATCCACTACCCAACACGCCAAGTCACCCCAGACGGCAATGGGCACAGCAGCAATGGCAGCATCAAAGTCGAAGTTGGGGTCGACGTTCAGGATGTGGCTGAAGACACGGGAGAAGGCGCGTTGAAGCAGGCCACGACCCCTCTCCTCCACAAGCTATCGGGCTCTGGCAGATTGAGCCTCCAGGCGCGTCACCACCTCGGTGAAGAAGGTCAGGTGGCTGGCGTAGTCACTCAAGTGAGGGGTCAGGGCGTTCTCGTCGCAGATATAGCCCTGGGCGGTGTTGGCCTTGTTCTGAAGGTCTTGAAGCATAGGGGCATGCTCGCGCTCCAGCGTTCGGCGTTGGAGCACTTCTTCTCTGTTTTGCCGAGCGACGACCTCGGCATCGTTAATTCGCCTCCGGAGGGAAAGCTGCTTGGCGCGGGTGGAGGCCAGGTCCACCTGTGCCGTAACCAGGGTGGCGGTTGTGGCCTCAGCACGCCTCTCGGCCTCGTCCAACCTGGGCCTGTGGGCGGCGGCCCTGCCCACGCCCTCTTGTCCGGCGAGCTCCAGCCTCAAGCCATACCTGCCTTCCAGATCAGCGCAAACCATAGCTACCCAACGGTTGATCTCTTCTTCGACTCCGGCCTCGCGGGCCCCAACGGCATCTTCATCTTGAGTGACTTGGCGCTCCCTCGTCTCCAGCCGCTCGAGCTCGAGGCTGCGCTCCACGGCCTCCAGGGCCAGTGCCTCCTCGCACCACCGGATCTCCTCTTCCTCCGCAGGCGTCCCCCTCATCGATGCAAGGGCGGCCTCGCACGCCTCGACTTGCTGCTCAAGGGACGCACTCCAGGCCTGGAGCCCCCACGCGGCGATCGGCCTCACGAGCTTCCTCCCAGGCTCGCCGATGCGGAGCATCCCAAGGTCATCCCCATGGACCTACCATCGTCTCATCAAGTACCTAGTGGACCCATGACTCGATCACGTGCAAGAGCTCTTGAAACCGAGGCGACATCTCTCCTCTCACAATTCCACTTCGATGCACATGAAGCATGGCTACTACCTCATATGGACACTTTGTGCATACTCAGGTACCATGGAGAAGCTAAGGAGCAAGGACAAGAAGAAGAGGAAGATGGACAAGAAGACGGAGAAGAAGGAGGGCTGAAGGAAAAGTCCCAGCCATCGGACGACCGGCTGGGACTGGATGCCCGACGCCTGAAGCATCAGCCGAGCCCCAGCGAGCGGACGTCCGGTCTAGACCGGACGACCGGTGCCCCTGCACCCGAAGCAAACGAGCGAATGTCCGGTCCGGACCGGACGACCGGCACACCTGCATCCGAGCCAACATCAGCGGAAGTCCGACGTTTCAGGACATCCGGCACCCCCATCACAAAGAAGAACCAGCGGATGTCCGTAGGACACTGGACGACCGGCTGCTCCTAAGACACCGGATGACTGGCCACCAGCAGACGTCCGGTACCTGGCTGCGTCCAGATTCGGGCCCGAGGCCCATGTACCCCTACTTTCACCCCCATTTGCACTTAGACTATAAATAGACCTCTCCCACCTCCTTTCTAGGGTTAGCAAATGTTTAGCTCATATTTGTGAGAGAGCTTTGCTCATCCACTTGGTTACCTTCTCCTCGGAGATTCGAGCCACCACCGGAGAAGATCCCCCAAGCGGATTCAAGACCTCCTTTTGGGAGAAGAACATAAAGACCTCCTCACGGAGAAGAACCGGCTACCCTTGTATCGTCCTTAGTTGTCCGTGGATTCGTGTATCGTTCTATGTATTCGAGGATCTAGCCCATGTGTGACTTATTCGTGTCGGTTTAGTAATTCCTCTTGTGTTTCTTGTTGTGTTTTCTCCCTGTTCTTCCCCGTGTTCTTCGTGATTTCCCTGGGATCCGCTCCTTTCGTGAAAGATTGGGCGATTAGGGTCTCTACCCTACATCATCTTGGTATCATGAGCCATGTTGATCACGATTTCGGAGCCTCCTTGTTGTGTTTTCTAGCCTAATTTTGTTGTTTTTCATCCTAATCCGAAAATCCCCACAAAAATAGCCCCAAAAAAAATTTTCTTGTGATTTGTGAGTTTTGATGATGTTTTGTTGGTTTTGATCCGTGAATTTGTTGTGTTGCAAGTGGATCTAGCCTTCCCCACCATCTCCACCTCGAAATCCCTCCAAAATCCACGAAATCCTATCAATTTTGACCCCAAAATCCCCATATTCCGCCCAAAATCGCCTCCCGGATCTGACATTTCGCGTTGACCCCGACCCACCGGATGACCGTCACTTTACCGGACGTCCGGAGACCCCGGAAGCACCGGACGTCTGGCCTTACCGGACGACCGGAACCTCTAACCCGAGCTGAAATTAGCGGATTTCCGACCCGACCGGACGTCCGGCGACCGGACATCCGTCCATTTCCGGACGTCCGCTACTGTAAAAAAAACTGATTTCACTCAAATTTTGTTTCGGCTTCCACCACATCATCTGCTACACCACCACCGACTTCCGCAAACCTTTCCAATACCCCAACCCACACCACCATTTACCCGCTACCTACTCCGAGGCTTTTCGTTGCACTTGGTTTTGAGAGTTTGAGTTGTGGCTCACCGTTTCCTTTCGTGTTTCGGCTACCTAGGGACGGTTCGACATCAACATCACCACCGCTTACTTTCGCCAAGGACTACTACGAACGACTACACCCTTGTGGTATCATCTTGGTAGTGTGATATCATCATACTCTTTTCCATTTGGATTGATAACCCCATAGCCTTACTTTTGTGTAGCTTACCCATCGACTAGCATTTGAGTATTGCCGACAATGTGACTTGTGCACATTAGTGATCATACATCCCATAACATACATACTATCATCGTGTTGCATATCTTGGAATCATCTCTTGTGTCACAAAGTTGTCATCGCATACATAATTGCTATCTTGGTCCGTGAAGCATCGCATGAGAAAAGAGCTCAAACATCAAAGAGCCAAGCAAGCTTTTAAGCAAAGAGAAAAGATACGTAAATAGCTTATAAGCAAGAACCATAGCATCATACAAAATTAAGATTGTCATACTTGGAATATATCTCCAGAACATCATACTTGGGATAGAAGTCGTTGCATTTTTCTTAGTAGGTTGTGCACAAGTTTGTATCCGCCTATTGTGCAATCGTGATAGCGTCTCTCTAGTGTTGTGCAACAAGAGCATTTTCGTGGATTCCATATTTTGGCTCACCCTTGGTTGCACGACCCCATTTATCTTTCCGTGTGTTGTGTTTCCGGGTACCACATCTTGCTATTGGTCTACTTGTTGCATTTACAAGTCATGGATCTTCTCCAACATTATTGAATCTTGCTTACATTCACATCAAAAATTGTGCCACCATCCTAACCAAGCTCCACCATAAGCTTTTACTTGTGTAGGTGTGAGAAACCGACGAGAATTCATACCAATTGGGCTATTTCCTTGTCCTACATTGGATTGATCATCAATTCACTTTCAACTTCGGTCAAGGTACATTTGGTATTCGTTCTTCTCTTTCGACCACTCACATTTGTCTTGGAATGATGGATAGGCAAAGTACTTCTACCAACCCACTCTTCATGGAGCAAGACGACGAAATGAACTCCTTCGTCACCAAGAGTCATCTCTTTGGTGCACAACGTGCTTTGCATCAAGAGCAACAAGCTATGAGTGAACGCATCGACAACCTTGTCGCCGACTTGCGACTTTCCGAGCAACGAACAAGGGACTACTTCGACCACAAGCTCGGCGATCACAAGCAAGAGAATGACGCAATGATGGATGAGATTCGCGCTTTGTTGCTCAACCGCTCTTCTTCCACTTCAAGAAGGAGCCGTTCAAGTCGCCACTCCGACTTCACCCTCTCCGGCTCAAGTACACCGACATCGAACACTCTTAGTCGAGCCGCGTGCACCGATCGTCAAGCAAACCTCAATCCACTTCGAGACACCGACTCTCAAGAGCACCGACAACGTCAAACTCAAGAGGCCTTTGTGCTAGCTCGTGAACGGCAACAACAACGCCAACATGACGAGGAAGAACATGCGCGTCTCCACCAACTTGCACAAGATGCCGAGACACGACGTCAAGAACAACAACTCCGTGACGCTCAAGCTCTTGCGGTGCAACAAGCTCTACGTGATTCGAGTCGAGCCGTTGCCGACCGAGGCCGACAAGCCCGTGAATAAGAGGAAGCACTTCGCGAAGAAATTCAAGAACGACGATTTCAAGCTCGCATGCATCGTCTAGTTCCTCCTCGAGCTCGACAAGCTCCTCCACAAGCTCGCCAAGACCATCAAGTTCATTAAGAGCATGAAGACAATGGGAATCCTATGCGACAAGAGCAACACGAGGTTGACAACCCTCCGTGTCAAGAGCACCACGAGTTGAACAATCATCTACAACATGGGCGTCATCATCCCCGACCCCAACACAATGAAGAGCAACGCTACGACAAGCTCAAGTTCACCATGCCCAAGTTCAACGGAAGCAACGATCCCGAAGAATACCTTTCATGGGCATTGAAAGTTGACAAGATCTTCCGTTTGCACAATTATGAAGAAGAGAAGAAGATCGCGATGGCATCCCTTGAGTTCCAAGACAATGTCCTCATTTGGTGGGAACAAATCATAGAACGCCGCGAGGCAGGAGGTGAACCACCCATCACTACTTGGGCACAAATGAAGGATGTCATGAGAGCACGCTTCGTGCCTAACTACTACAACCACGACCTCTTCAAGAAACTCCAACAACTCAAGCAAGGAACCAAGAGCGTTGAAGAATACTACAAGGAGATGGAGATTGCAATGATAAGAGCCAATGTGACGGAAGATGATGAGCAAACAATGGCACGTTTCTTGAATGGACTCAATCATCCTATCAAGAAGATCGCCGACTTCCAACCATACTCAAATCTCATCGAGCTAGTGCACCAAGCTACCAAAGCGGAACGCCAAGTGCAAGATGATTTCAAGTATGCCAAGTTCTCATCCAAGTCCTACGGCTTCTCCAATAACCAAGCTTCAATGACTCCAACACCGACTACAAGACCCTCTACTTCCAACATCGACAAGTCAACTTCCAAGAAAGCTTCGCCAACTACAAGCAATCCTAATACGAGCAACTTCAAGCCGAGAGCTTCACCATCATCAACCCCTACCGATGAGACTATCAAGACAAGTTCCTTCAAGTGTTTCACTTGCGGCGGCCGAGGCCACAAGTCTTATGAGTGCACCAACAAGCGCACCATGATCTTCAACGATGATGGCACTTATGATTCCATGAGCGAACGAGAAATGGAAGCCCTTGAGCAAGTCGCCATGCACCGCCAAGTGAACAATGAAGAAGAACAAGTCTTTTGTGATGAAGACTCAAGTCCCACACTTGTTGTCTCCAAAGTCTTGACTCTACAACATCACCAAGAAGAATACCAACGATGCCACATATTCCACACCAAAACCGGCATCAATGGACGATCCGTCAAGGTCATCATCGATGGAGGGAGTTGTCACAATATCGCAAGTGAAGAACTTTGCTCCAAGCTCCAATTTCCCAAGATGAAGCACCCACATCCATACAAAGTGCAATGGCTTAGTGACTCCGGCACTATCCAAGTCGAGCACCGAGTGCAAGTCTCCTTCAAAATCGGCGTCTATGAAGACACCTTGGAGTGCGACATCATCCAAATGACCGTTTGTCATCTTCTCCTTGGACGGCCATGGCAATTCGATAGAGGAGTCATCCACAATGGGTGTACAAACCACTATAGCTTCAAGATGCAAGGAAAGGAGTTTGTGTTCCGCCCTATGTCTCCAAGCCAAGTGATCGCCGATAAGCAAGCCACCCATCGTGGAGAGAATGGTGAGAGAGTGAGCCACCAAAAAGAGAGTGAGCGCCACAAGCCCAAATTGAGTGCCTCCACGATGAGCAAAAACAAGAACCTAGTTCTATTTGCCACCAAACGTGAGATGAGAGAAGTGTGTGAGAACCCATCTAGTGTCCTACACTACGTCCTCATGTGCAAGGACAATGCACCACAAACTAACACTTCTCACACTCTTCCTCTAGTGTTGTCTTCTCTTTTGCAGGAATTTCAAGATGTTTTCCCCGATGAGCTACCTCCGGGACTACCTCCACTACGAGGCATTGAGCACCACATCGACCTCATCCCCGGAGCACCACTTCCGAACAAAGCTCCATACCGCGTCAACCCCGAAGAAACCAAAGAAATTCAAAGGCAAGTAAAGCATCTCATAGACCATGGACATGTGCGTGAAAGTTTGAGCCCTTGTGCCGTACCGGTCATTCTTGTGCCAAAACGTGACGGTAGTTTTCGCATGTGCTCCGATTCTAGACCTATCAATGCTATCACCGTTCGTTATAGGTATCCCATTCCACACCTAGATGATATGCTAGATGAGCTTAGTGGTGCCACTATATTTTCCAAAATTGATCTTCACAGTGGTTACTATCAAATCCACATACAAGAGGGCGATGAATGGAAAACCTCCTTAAAAACCAAGTTTGGTTTGTATGAGTGGTTAGTCATGCCTATGGGTCTCTCGGAAGCACCGGACACTTTTATGCGCCTTATGAATCATGTCTTTCGTCCTTACATTGGTATATTTGGTGTGGTTTACTTTGATGACATTCTTGTGTTTAGCAAATCTATCAAAGAGCATGTCACCCATGTCCGCACTGTTTTGCAAACTCTTAGAAAAGAGCGTCTCTATGCTAATATGGAGAAATGCCTTTTTGGTGTTGATAAGCTCGTTTTCTTGGGTTTTGTTGTTTCTTCTAAGGGTGTTCATGCAGATGAGTCCAAGGTCAATGCAATTAAGACTTGGCCGCAACCAACCAACTTGCATCAAGTGCGTAGTTTCCTTGGTCTTGCGGGTTTCTATTGTCGCTTTGTGAAGGATTTTAGCACCATTGCTTCGCCTTTGCATGCTTTGAGAAATAAGAATGCGCCATTTGTTTGGGGACCATCCCAAGATACCGCATTCAATGCGCTTAAGAATTTTCTTACTCATGCTACCGTGCTTGCTTTACCCAACTTTGACAAGCCTTTTGAGATTCATTGCGATGCTAGTGGTAATGGCATAGGAGGTGTGTTAACGCAAGAGAAGCGCCCCATAGCTTACTTTAGTGAGAAACTTTCTGGAGTGCAACTCAATTATCCTATTTATGACCAAGAGCTATATGCTTTAGTCCGCGTTTTACATGAATGGGAACATTACCTTCGACCCCATGAGTTTATCATTCATACCGATCATGAGACTCTCAAGTATCTTAAGGGTCAAACTAAGTTGAACAAGCGTCATGTTAAAAGGAGTGAATTCATTGAGTCTTTTCCCTATGCCATCCAGTACATCAAGGGTAAAGAAAACATCGTAGCGGATGCCCTTTCCCGCATTTGCATGCTTGTCACACAACTTGAGTTAGATGTCATTGGCTTCGAGCATATCAAAGACTTGTATGAGCATGAGCAACTTTTGCTACTCCTTATGCCAAGTGTTTGTCGAATACATCTTGGGAACGCTATTACATCAAAGATGGCTATCTTATGAGAGCTAGCAAACTCTGCATCCCCGAGTCGTCCCTTCGTTTGTTGCTTTTGCAGGAATCACATGGAGGAGGCTTAATGGGACATTTCGGACGGGACAAGACGTTCACCACGCTCTCGAAGAGCTACTTTTGGCCAAAGATGTTTCAGGACGTCAATCGTTGCACCAACCGATGTTTGACATGCCGCAAAGCTAAGTCCAAAGCTCAATCTCATGGCCTCTATATGCCTCTACCAATTCCATACCAACCATGGGAGGACATTAGCATGGACTTCGTACTTGGTTTGCCGAGGACACGCAATGGGAAAGATTCTATATTTGTCGTTGTGGACCGTTTCTCAAAAATGGCACATTTTATTCCTTGTAACAAGATAGACGATGCTTCACATGTGGCTACTCTATTTTGTAGGGAAATATTGCGTCTACATGGTGTGCCAAAGACTATCGTCTCGAACCGCGACGTCAAGTTCTTGAGTTACTTTTGGAAGACCTTATGCGCCAAGCTCGGAATCAAGCTTCTATTCTCCACGGCCTATCACCCACAAACCGACGGCCAAACGGAGGTGAAAAACCGCACGCTCTCCACCCTTATTTGCGTGCTAATCAATAAGAACATCAAGGAGTGGGAGGAGTGCTTACCCATCGCCGAGTACGCCTACAACCGCGCAAGACATTCGACTACCGGCAAATCCCCCTTCGAGGTTGTCTACGGTTTCAACCCGTTGTCCCCATTGGACATCCTACCTCTACCACTCCACGAGCGCACAAACATGGATGCGAGTGACCGAGCCAACCACCTCAAGAAGATGCATGAAGATACAAGGCACACCATTGAGCTCCAAGTACAACAACTCGCGACCAAGCTCAACGTCAACAAGAATCACATGATATTCAACATTGGAGATCTTGTGTGGCTACACCTACGCAAGGAACGCTTCCCCAACGAATGCAAGTCCAAGCTACTACCACGAGCCGATGGACCATTCAAGGTGCTTGCACGCTACAACAGCAACGCATACAAGATCGACATCCCACGTGACAAGTACTCCGTGAGCGATATCTTCAACGTCAAAGATCTCTCCCCGTACCATGGTGATGAGGATTTCGATCCGAGGTCGGATCTTCCCCAAGGGAGGGGAGATGATGCGGAGCATCCCAAGGTCATCCCCATGGACCTACCATCGTCTCATCAAGTGCCTAGTGGACCCATGACTCGATCACGTGCAAGAGCTCTTGAAACCGAGGTGACATCTCTCCTCTCACAATTCCACTTCGATGCACATGAAGCATGGCTACTACCTCATATGGACACTTTGTGCATACTCAGGTACCATGGAGAAGCTAAGGAGCAAGGACAAGAAGAAGAGGAAGATGGACGAGAAGACGGATAAGAAGGACGGCTGAAGGAAAAGTCCCAGCCACCGGACGACCGGTCGGGACCGGACGTCCGGCGCCTGAAGCATCAGCCGAGCCCCAGCGAGTGGACGTTCGGTCCAGACCGGACGACCGGTGCCCCTGCACCCGAAGCAAACGAGCGGACGTCCGGTCCGGACTGGACGACCGGCGCACCTACATCCGAGCCAACATCAGCGGAAGTCCAACGTTTCAGGACGTCCGGCACCCCCATCACAGAGCAGAACCAGCGGACGTCCGGAGGACACCGGACGATCGGCCGCTCCTGAGACACTGGACGACCAGCCACCAGCGGACCTCCGGTACCTGGCTTCGTCCAGATTCGGGCCCGAGGCCCATGTACCCCTACTTCCGCCCCCATTTGCACTTAGACTATAAATAGACCTCTCCCACCTCCTTTCTATGTTTAGCTCATATTTGTGAGAGAGCTTTGCTCATCCACTTGGTTACCTTCTCCTCGGAGATTCAAGCCTCCACCGGAGAAGATCCCCCAAGCGGATTCAAGACCTCCTTTTGGGAGAAGAACATCAAGACCTCCTCACGGAGAAGAACCGGCTACCCTTGTATCGTCCTTAGTTGTCCATGGATTCGTGTATCGTTCTATGTATTCGAGGATCTAGCCCATGTGTGACTTATTCGTGTGGGTTTACTGATTCCTCTTGTGTTTCTTGTTGTGTTGTCTCCCCGTTCTTCCCCGTGTTCTTCATAATTTTCCCGGGATCCGCTCCTTTCGTGAAAGATCGGGCGATTAGGGTCACTACCCTACATCACTCGTGAGCTGGCCTCATTGGCAATCTTCAGGGATGCCTCAGCCTTCGCGTTCTCGAGGTCGCGATGATAACGGCTAAGGTTGATGGCCACTCGCAGCTTGCGCCGCTCCTCCACCAACCAAAGACCTTCGGCTTCAAGACGCGAGTCGACGCCAGCAAGCTCTTCACCGAGGCAGTTCATCGTGCTCATCGCCTCCTGGAAGAGCTCGTGGAGGACCACGCTGCGCCCGCGCTCGAGCTCGTACGCTTGCCCCATCTCGGCCTCCGCCTCGGGGGCTACAGGTGGAACATCAAGTGGCGCGCCATCTCCCGGTTGGGGGCTGGGGGCTGGCACGGCCCCAGGCGCCGGCTGACCCTCGCGAGGGGCCCGGACCGAGCAAAGCCCGCTACTTGAAGGAAGCTCCAGCATCGAGGCTAGCCACCTACCAACTGTGACCAAGGGAGGAGCCATTGGCACGCCTGCTGCGCTCCGAGCAAGGCCGCGTAGAAAGGATGGCGAAGGCGCAAGCTCGGGGCGCCTTGACGACGGACCAGCTCCCGAGGTTGACCCCACACCATGGGCAGCGTCTGAGCCTGAAGCACTGGAGCTTGGCGAGTGCGATGGGACGAGAGGGAGCTGCTTCTCTGGAGATTTCGCGGCCTTAGCAGAAGGGGACCTGAGGGGGCAATCGTCAGGAGAGGAAGGCGGCACACAGAAGATCACCAAGAAGAGGTACTTACTCGTCGACGGCGATGTACTTCTGTCGCTTCAATGGCCCGAAGATGTTGTTGCCACTTGGGGATCCCTTCCTCTTGTGGAGCTCCTCGAAGTCCATGCAAAGGCGACCGAAGCGCTGGACATGACGGCCGACGCGCAGTGGAGCCGAAGAAGAACCAAGAGGGATAGCCTTAGGGGAGCCAGGCTATGGCGAATAGCCCGGCTCTTCCTTGCTGCGACCTCCTGAGGCCCCCAGAGCCTCGTCCTCGGGAGCCGCATGCCGCATGTCGTCAGCAACCGGCGCCTCAGGAGGGGCGTCGCAAGCTCCCGAGGACGACGCCCCTGGATCACCGCTCGGCGAGTGCTCCTCAGCACCTAAGCAGTCAGCCCCCGTTGCAGCCCACTCCCCCGCACCGTCACTTGGGGCGAGCTCGGCACCGACGGCGAAGACGGGGACCACGATGACGGGATTCTCGCGGGGCCCCACCAAGCCAATTGGGAGCAACCCCCACTCATCAAAGGAAGGCATGTTCGTGGCAAAGGTGACCTTGTTCTCGCAGCGGTACAACATGCAGCTTTTCTTGGGCATCTTGTCTGGCAGAGGGACACCGGACAAGACCGTGAGCGATGTTTGCTGCGCAGCGAGAGGGAGCCCCTCCTCCTGAACCCCCATGTTATCCCGACTGCTGAGCAAGTCCCACATCGGGCGAGAATGACACTGAAGCAGAGCAACTCGACGCCTGATGAACTCCCTCACCACCATGGGCACGGTCACACCAAGGTCCTTCAACCACCACAACCTGGCCCAGACGGGGGCAAGGCAGGGGCTCGTGAGCTTCTGATGGCCCCAGCCGGAGTTTGGAATGGCAGGCCCCACTGGAGCTTGGAGCAGAGGGTTGAGCACGCCGGCATCAACAAACACCCATCGCGTGCGGAACTCGCTCGCGGACGAAGGGAGCTCGAAGTCAATCCCCATGTCTGCTGTCGTAGCCACGGCCTGGAAGCCCACACACCCTGAGCTCTGTCGGGCACCGATGAGATGTAGCGAGAAGAAGTGGCAGAGGAGCTTCCACGGAGAGCAGGTTGAGACCGGCGCCGCCGTCGATGAGGGTCTTGGTGACGGCCACGTTGCAGATGGTGGGCGTGCAGACCATCGGAAGCATCCCTGAGTCGGCGGTGGAGCCCGGGTGGTCTTCCGAGTCGAAGGTGAGGTCGGCTTCCGGCGCGGCCCAACCTGACGGAGCCCCCGGGCGCTTGCAGGCGGCCCCAATCTGGCGGAAGAAAGGCTTGACATGGCGATCTGAAGGAGGTGCTTGGGAGCCGCCCAGCAGTGCCGCGTAGCGCGCAGTGAAGAGGTCGCGGAGTTCCCCCCAGGACGTCACCGTGGATCCCGGGAGGTTGAGCAGCCAAGCACGCGGCTCGTCGGCGAGGGCCAGGGGGGACAAGTTTGCCATGATCTTGTCGTCACCTCCGGCTTCGAGGACGGCCTCCTCGTACGCTAGCAGGAACAGCGCCGAGTCTGCCGTGCCGTCGTAACGCGGCGACATCTCCGGCCTGAACTTGACTGGCCACTGCACTCGCCGGAGAGAGGGGGCCAGGGCTCGGTACCCAGACTCCCTGCTGCTAGCATCGTCCGAGGAGGTCGGTGGCGAGGCACCTACCATGGGAGCACGGTGCGGCAGTACGAGGCGCTGGTTGATGGAGAAAGGCTCCGTCGCACCCCTACCTGGCGCGCCAAATGTCGGGATATGGGGTTCTGGCAAACCCTTAACGTTCGAACATTGGGGTGCGCGTGAAGTCTTTCCCTTCAACCGATCTACGCTCTAGCTCGCTAAGACCCCGCGAACGAACTCGACGAACTCGCAACACAGAAGGATGCAGGGTTTATACTGGTTCGGGCCACCGTTGTGGTGTAATATCCTACTCCAGTGTGGTGGTGGTTGTTCGCCTCTTGGGCTGATGATGAACAATACAAGGGAAGAATGGCCTCCTGAGGTTGAGGCGTTCTTGAGCTCGGTGAGCTTGTGTGTGGGGGTGGTCTCTCTAGCCAAGATGAGATGCCTTCTCCACTGTGGTGGCTACTCCTATTTATAGAGGCCCTGGTCCTCTTCCCAAATATCGAGCGAGAAGGGAGCCAACAATGGCGGGCTAATTTAAAGGGGGACAGCTAGTACAAGCTATCCTTACAAAAGTAGTCTTCGCCTGCACAAAGTTCTGTGGTGACGCTATTCTGGGCTCCACAATGACCTCCGTCTTGCAGTCCATGGTCTTGGTCTTGTTGCACCGAAATGGCAACCTTTGCCTGAGGCCTCGGTACTCCGCGGCTGCGCTTGCCCCCTTTGCACCAAAGAGGAAACAAGGACGATGTGCGCGCTGGCGCCCGCCTGGTGTCGATCGTCACGACTCATGTCACGAGAGCCTCGTGAGGTTCGCCTCACCTTGATATCTCGGCTCCTTGTGAGCCTGCCTAGCTAGGCCACTCCAGAGGAGGTCTTGTGTCATCCGCCTCGTGAGGCTTGGCCCCTCGCGAGGGTCTTGGGCGCTTTGTTGGTGAAGATGGGACGTACGGCCTGCTGGCTTAGCCACGCCGTGGGCCGCAGGAAGGCAAGTCTGGAGACCCCCGTTCCCAGGACGCCGACACCCCCCCAACAACGCTCACTGTTCATCGAGAGGCGGCATCGATCGGCTTCAGTTAGCAGTAGTAGCGAAGGAATCACTCAAGTTCAGTTAATAGCAAGGGATCGATTGGGGTTTAGTAATGTAGCTCGTGCAATCTGTCGAGTTCAGTTAGAGCCCAACACCTCGCTCTGGTTCAGTTAGAGTGCAATGCCTCGCACACACGCGCGTACGTGTACGAGAGAAACGCGCAAACTTCCATGTATCGCTCAGCCCCGACCACCCACCCTAACCGGGAACTCCCCGATATTTTCCTCGCCCTCGCTTCTACCATGGTTTTGTCCGTCATGGACGGCCCAAAGAATGTCATGCAGCTACGTCTTCGGCCCGCCCAGGACGAAAAGCCCATTTTCTGTCATGATTTTTTGTCATAGAAGTAGGATCTACCACATCTATGATGATACCGGGTTTTGTCACAATTATCATCATAGAAGTGTCATAAGCATGACCGAAAAAAATTGTTTGGCCCAAAATGTCACGGATGTGTCTTTTTTTGTAGTGTGATTAGCCCCCACCAGCACCCACAAACTTATTTTGAGCTAGCACACCAAATGGGCTGTAAATTTTCATAAGAAAGGATGCATGACCGTGACAGATTTGGATTCTGACATTTGGGACCCACGAGGAAAAAGCCTATCGAAGGTGGTGTCGACTTACTAGCTAGTCAACAACCGATTCTGCCTACCAGCCGTTGGATTGACATCAAACATCTGTCGTGTATCTTATATCTCTTGTCTTCTTCCTCCAGCCGCCCAAACCAAACCACCCCATTGGTTCCGCCTGGTCCCGCCTCCCGCGGCTAGCTGCGCCTCCGCCGCCCTACCGTACACTCCAACGTTGGCCAGTCCCTCCCTCTATTCCCCCACACGTTAGGTTATTCTCCGGTGACGTCATCCCCAACACGCACTAGCACCCGAACCAGTCAACCCTCTTACTCCCCTCCGCATGCGACTGGACCGGCGCATCTTCCACGGCTCCTGTTCGTTCCGTCCGAGGCCTCACCGTCATCCTCTACCTTGGTTCGCTCGCCGTGCATGGTGCGCCGCCCTCTTGCGTTGTCAACGTCGTCAACAACTGAGAGGAACACGGAGATGGTTGTACATGGAGAGTATGACAGTAGGGACCCACCAGGGTCATGGCAGTATGCAAGCAAGTGCCTCGTTATTACAAGCCCAAAAAATGGTTCCTCCTAATGGTTGGACATCTGGGGCCCACACCATTGTCAACGTAGTCAATAAACGAGAGAATTACACAACAAGCGGCTGACACCAGGGACCCAGCAGGTCGCGCAGTTGTCATTTTTTTTAGGAACAAGCAGCTTCTATTTATAGTAGTTTTCGAGACGGATCAGGAAACAACGGGGTTGTGCGGGGGCTATGGGCCATCTCGCCAGGGTTTTATTTATGTTTACCACATCATGAGCCCAGTTGTGTTTTTTCTTGCTGAAAATGGCTAGCCCGGTTCTACTTTTTTTAAAAGAAATACCCAACCGAGGCCTACTTGCTTTGTCAGCCCTGCTGGGCTGTAAATCTTTCAAGAAGAGGAGAGTTTCATTCGGCTTGCCCAGAAAATGAGCTATCAGTAATGAGAAATGGGTTGTGCATTCTTAAAACACATCAAAGCGGGAATTAGTTTCAATTTTTTTTCATTTCAAGATTTTAAATTCCATTGATTTTCATGCATGGACAATTCTGTGGATTTTATATTTATATAAATTTATTTTTCAAATTAGTTGGAATGTGACTCGAACTTTCGGGATTAAAAACAGTTGACCGCACTAAAATATGCAAAATTTCATATAATTATTAACCGTGTCCACAATATGGGCTGTAATGCTAACAAAAAGAAGATGGGCTCCAAAAATATCATTAAGAATTAGATTATCGGCTGTAAATTATTAGAAATAATGGCAGATGGGTTGTATGCTTTTTCCACACATTTGAGGCTGACTTGTGCACCTACCATAGGTTGACTCGTATGCTTTCCTAAAAAAGGTTGACACACACGCAACGCCATGTCAACTTAGTCAACACACGAGAGCAGTGACTGTTGGATGTCCATCCAACGACCAACGTGCTTATTCAATCTCTACTCTTCCTGCTCCAGACGCTCAAACAAGTGCCAGCAGGACTGCCTGCTCCCTCCTCCCATGGTCGGCTGTGCTGTCGCGCAGGCCTCACTGCCCCACCGTACTCCCATCGCTGGCCTAGCCATCCCTCTACTCACCCACACCTGCTGTCATTCTCCGGCGATGGTAGACAAACCCGTAAACCCTCATACTCCCCTCCGCGTGGGAAACAACTGCCGAGTCTTCCCTGGCCCCGTGTCGTTCCCTTCCTAGGCCTCGCCGTCGGCCATCGCCCTAGTACTCTCGGCACGGCGTGGTCAACGAACGACATCCATCAAAATTGGATTGTATGTGGAGAGGCTGGCATCTGGGTCCACGGCCGCACGCAAGGAAATACCTCCTTATTATGTGCAAAATAATGATTCCTCCACTTGACAGCTGAGACCCACCGGAAGGGCCTCTGCATTTCGCGAAAAAATGTTCCCCCCGCTGACAGCTCAGACCCACCAACTATATCTTCGCATGCAAGGAAGCGCCTCCTTATTACGCACAAAAAATGAATACTCCCCCTGCTAACTGGGACCCACCATAGTGGGAGGCTGACTTGTGGGCCTACTAAGTTGATACGGACGCAGGGCTTTGTCAACTTAGTCAATATGAACGATTCTAGCTCCAGTGACCATACGATGTCCATCCAACAGTAGTAGTGCTTCTTCAACCTCTGGTCTTCCTGCTCCAGCCACCCAAACCAGCGCTAGTTGTGCCGCCTGCTCCTGCCTCTCATGGCCGGCTCTGCTGCCGCATAGGCCTGACCGCCCCACCCTACTCCAACGTCTGGCCAGGCCACCCTCTACTCACCCACAACCCCTATTATTCTGCAGCAACGGTAGCCTCACACCGCAGCCGAACCAGTCAACCCTCACACTCCACTCCGCGTGGGCACCCACTATCGCGTCTTCCCCGGCTCCACGTCGTACCCTTCCTAGGCCTCGCCATCGTCCATCGCCTTGGTGCCCTCGGCATAGCATGGTCAATGTGGTCAAGGAACGACTTCCATCGGAAGAGTATTGTACGTGGAGAGGCTAACAGCTGGGTCCACGGCCACAGCAAGGAAGTGCCTCCTTATTACGCGCAAAATAGTGATTCCTCCACCTGACAGCAGGGACCCACGGGACGGGCCATCGTATTTCGCGAAAAAACATTTCCCCTCTGACTGCTAGGACCCACCAGCTACATCTTCATACGCAAGGAAGTGCATCCATATTACGGGAAAAAAATATGATACTCCCCCTAACAGCTGGGACCAACCAGCTATATCTTTGCACGCAAGGAAGTGCATCCTTACCTCCCTAACAACTGGGACCCACCCGGTCGAACCATATGTAGGGTTGTATGTCTGGTCGAGAACGTGTACGTACATACTGGGCAATCATTTTGTCTGCTGGCTGCAGCGATGAACCGTGGCCAAGTAAGGAAGGGCACGTGTCGTGGTAGAGGCGCGGACGTAGCATGTCACGCAGTCCCGTCTCTATCTGTACATGTACGTACAGCCAGGGTGCAAGAAAGTAAATACGGCCATGTATGTACATATGGGCGGGGTCTCGAACGCCTACTTGCGCATACGTACGGCCAGGGCTCCTGTACATGGAGAGGCAGCGGAGAGCAGCGACGGCGTCCTGTTCATCGATAGCCAACCAACTAGGTCGGAACGGAGAAAATGTGTCGTGTTCATCGGGAGACAACGAAATGCGTCATGTTCATCGGGAGCCAACCGGCTTGTACAGAATAGCCACAACGAGGCCTAGAGTACCACAGAATGAAGGAAACGGACTTCTATTCGACCTCCTACGGTCGAAACGGGGTCCTGTTGATCGGGAGGGATGTCGCGTACCACAAAACGGAGCAAATGGACTTCTCTTCGACCTCCTACGGTCGAAACGGGGGTCCTATTCATCAGGAGGGGTGTGGCATACTGCAAAACAGGAATCCACGGGCTACTGTTCATCCACCACCTACTGCCTCGCTCCAGCCTCCATGGGCTACTGTTCATCCACCGTCGACCTCCTCCAGCCTCCACCTGCGACTGTTCATCCACGGCGTCTCCCTTCTGCCTCCACCAGCTACTGTTCATCCATGGGCTCGTATTTATCTAGCCTCCACCGGCTACTGTTCAACCAGCCCTCTCCACGGGGTCCTGTTCAACTAGCCCTCCACGGGTTACTCTTCATCCATCCCTCCACCAGCTACTATTCAACCAGCCCTCCATGGGGTCCTGTTCATCCACCCCCAACCGGCTCGATCGGGGTCCTGTTCATCCAGTGGCAACGGCCTCAAGCTACTACCACATGGACCTGTTCATCCAACCCCCACTGGAGCTGTTCGTCCAACCCCCAACAACGCTCACTGTTCATCAAGAGGCAGCAGGTTCGATCGGCTTCAGTTAGCAGCAGTAGCGAAGGAATCACTCGATCGGGTTCAGTTAATAGCTAGATCGATCGATCGCTCGGGTTCAGTAACGTGTAGCCTGCAGTGCAATCGCTCGGGTTCACTAGGCAAACGCCTCGCTCGGGTTCAGTTAGAGCCCAAAGCCTCGCACCCACATGTGTACGTGTACGAGAGAAATGCGCAGTCCCTCCATGCATCGCTCGGCCCCGACCACCCACCGTAATCGGGAACTCCCCAATATTTTCCTCGCCCTCGCTTCTACCACGGTTTTTTCCGTCATGGACGGCCCAACGAATGTCATGCAACTGCGTCTCCGGTCCGCCTAGGACGAAAAGCCCATTTTCTGTCATGATTTTTTGTCATAGAAGTAGGAGGCCACCACATCTATGATGATACCGGGTTTTGTCACAATTATCATCATAGAAGTGTCATAAGCATGACAGAAAAAATTCTTTCAGCCCAAAATGTCACGGATGTGTCTTTTTTTTATTGAAACAAAGTGGTTGCACCGTAGCCCACAGATATGGAGATCTCGATGCGGAGAACCAGGTGCAGCTGGATGACGGACTTCCAGAATTGGGATCCGCCAGACCACTAACAGAAGGCTAGCGGTTGACCATGCACGTACTTGTTTCGGATGCTGTCAAGCCATAGACCACCCTGCCCTTGTGCGATGTGCCAGAGCCATTGGCTCGAGAAGGTGATTTTCATGCATTTGGAGCACATGATCCTGAGCCCACCTTGGTCATGTTGTTTGCAGATGTCAGGCCACCTGACCATGTGGTACTTCTGTTTATTATTGTCGCCCGCCCAGAAGAATCTAGCCTGGACCTAAGCAATCTCGTGGTGCAAAGTCTCATGGAGGCTGTAGAAACTCATGAGGAACAGAAGTAGACTCGACAAAGAGGAGTTGAAGAGAATCGTTCAGGCCACCTTAGATAGCCACCTACCATGCCAAGGCTCAATATGGTGCTGGAGCTTGTCCACGTCGGCCGCGGGTTGGCAAGAGTGAGCTGGGAATCACTAACGGGAATCCCGGGGTAGGTCATGGGGAAGAACCCGAGATGGCAGTTGAGCCAGTTGGCAATGCTCTGGCACTTGTCAGGGGACTAGCCCATCACCATCACATCACTCTTGTCGAAGTTGATCTTGAGGCCGGACATTTGTTGGAAGCACGGGAGTAGAAATTTCAGGTTGTACATATCCGCATTAGAGCCTTCCACCATGATAATGGTGTCGTCGGCATACTGGAGGAGCAATATCCCACAACCACCAGCCAGATGAGGCATGATCCCACGAATATGGCCAGCAGCCTTCACCTTGTCAAGGATGAAGGCGAGGGCATTGACCACCATGTTAGACACGAAAGGGGAGAACGGATCACCTGGCCTAACCCCACAGAAGGTGGGGAAGTAGGGCTCGATCTCCCTATTAATGTTAATGGCAGTCCGGCCACAAGAAACCATCTGCATCACATGGGTGACCCAACAATTGTTGAAACCTTTTCGGAGTAAAACTTCCTGAAGGAATGACCAGCAAACTGTATCATAGGCTTTATGAAAGTCAATCTTCAGGAAGCCCGCCTTAAGGTGCTTCAAGCGGACCTCATGAAGGACCTCATCAAAGATTAGGACCCCGTACAGGATATAGCGGCCTTGAACGAAGACCAATAGGTTGGGGTGGGTAATGCGGTCAGCAAGTAGGGTCACCCTATTGGCGTACCCTTTTGCCAGTATACGAAAGATCACATCGATCACCATAATGGGGCAGAACTGACGGATGTTGGTAGCCTCGGGCACTTTGGGGATGAGCGAGATGATCCCGTAGGTTAAGGCGGGCGAGGTTAATGGAGCCCATGTAGAACTCATCGTAGAGGGCCATGATCTCAAGTTTGATCACATTCCATAAGGTCTGGAAAAATTTGACCGGAAGGCCGTCAGAGCCCGAGGACGACGATGAGTTCATTCCCTTGATGGCCACCCAAACCTCATCCTCAAAGAAGGGGGCCGTCAAGCCTGCATTCTCATCAGTGGAGACCTGAAGATGCTCGGCCCAGAAATCAGGGGCTTGGGCGATCCCTCCCTGAGGGGAGGTAGAGAAGAGGTCTTTATAGAAGTCGTCAACGTGGTCGCGGATGTCGTGTGGGTGCTGCAAGAGATTCTCCCCGTCCCAAAGGAAGGGGATGGTGTTGCGGCAATGCCGGCTATTGGCAATGGCCTAGAAATAAGTGGTGTTGGCCAATTGGCATGGGCCTCCAACCAGTGATCGCGGACCGCGTTGACAAACCTAGCCTCAGAGAGACAGAAGGTCTCGAAGCGGAACCATGGGGGCGGGAGGGTGCTCGTCCATAGAGGACAAAAGAAGCGGGGCGTGATCTGAGTCGGTCCATGTGATGGCACGGAGGGAAGCCAAGGGCATCGTAGCTCCCACTCAAGGGAGACTAAGACGTGATCTAGGACAGATCGCATCGGATCCGCCTGAAGGTTGGTCCAGGTAAATCTGGCACCAACCCTATCTAACTCTCTGAGACCAAGGTCAGCGATGCAGTCATTGAACATGTGCATGCGCGGGAAGTTGACAAGGTTATTACTCTTGTCCTCGATGGAGCGGATGAGGTTGAAATCACCACCAACCACCACAGGAAGTTGGGCAGTCGAGACCATAGGTGAAGCTCATCGAGAAAGGACAACAAGCGCCGGTGGTCAGCAGGACCATACACGATGATGATCTCTTATTTAAAGTTAAGGGCCCGCTCGAAGATCTACATACTAATGAAGAATTCGTCGCGGTCCATACTACCAACCTCAAAGGAGGCATCCTTCACACCTAGAAGGATGCCAACCGAATGGTCGGTGGTCCCACTAGGAGCCAGTGCCAGGCAAACAGGTGGGGGCTTAAGCGCTCGAGCTCAGGCAGCAAAAATTCTGTATGCATGGTTTCCTGGATGGCCACAATGTCAATATGCTCATCACGCATACATTCCATGAGCTGGCACCATCCGCCATCTTGGCCGAAACCGTGGATGTTCCGGAAAAGTATCTGCATCAAGGCGTCATTGGAGGCGCTGCTCGACCCCAGGACAAGAGAGGCGCTTTGCGCGTGAAGGGCGGTAGTACAAGAGCGAGTGCAGCCACGGATCTCAACCACCACCATTGAGGGTCGGTCAGCAGCCAGCTGGGTGGGAGGGGGATCAGCCAGGCCAGAGGGGGCGAGCTAAGCGCGAGCCTTGCTAGTTTCCCATCTAGGATCTCTCGGGCGTGGATTGCCTCAATCTTGACTAAGGGGGGCAACTTCCCCCCTGAAGACAATCGCAGAATCTATCACCACCTTAGCAAGGTGGCCCAGCGGAACTGGCTCGAGAGTGGAGAAGGAGATGGGGTACCTGTCTCGAGGTTCCGGGTAGCGGCCCGCAGCTCCGCCTGCTCGGGGATGGGCAGAGCTGGGCTACCAGCCGGACGAGAGGCATCAACCCGGGCACTGCAACAAGAGGTTGTCGCCGGGGTCGAAGCTGACATGCCTCTCCTGGAGTATGCGGTCGACCATGGCAGGTGACGGGAAGAGGCCGCCGTGGTGGTCACCCCCGTGGTCTCCATCACTGACATAGCCAGCGGGGAGGGCGGGGGTGCCGCAGACTCCAAACCAGCATGGACGAGAGCGGAGGGGAGGGACACATGTGCGGGTGGGGAGGGAGCCAGGGGTCCCGGGTCAGAGGTGCCATCCAGGATATGCGCCCTGATACGTCCATTTTGCAACATGTTTACCTATTGTTACTTAGATTGTTTTTATGCATAATAATGCTTTTCGGAGTAATTCTAATGTATTTTCTCTCACAATATGCAAGGTTCACACAAAGAGGGAAAATTCTGGCAGCTAGAAATCTGGACCTAAAAAGCTACGTCAGGCTACCTATTCTGCACAACTCCAAATGAGCTGAAACTTTACGGAGAGTTTTTATGGAATATATAAGAAATAATGGAGCAAATAAGTACCAGAGGGGGCCCACCAGGTGGGCACAACCAACCTGGGCGCGCCAGGGAGCCCAGGTGCGCCCTGGTGGGTTGTGCCCTCCTCGGCCCACCTCAAGTGCCCCTCTTCTGGTATATAAGTCATTTTGACCTATAAAAAATAAGGAGAGGACTTTTGGGATGAAGCGCCACCGTCTCGAGGCGGAACTTGGGCAGGAGCACTTTTGCCCTCCGGCGGAGCGATTCCATCGGGGGAACTTCCCTCCCGGACGGGGAAATCATCATCATCACCAACAACTCTCCCATATTGGGGAGGGCAATCTCCATCAACATGTTCAAGAACACCATCTCCTCTCAAACCCTAGTTCATCACTTGTGTTCAATCTTTGTACCAGAACTATAAATTGGTACTTCTGGGTGACTAGTAGTGTTGATTACATCTTGTAGTTGATTACTATATGGTTTACTTGGTGGAAGATTATATGTTCAGATCCAATATGCTATTTAATACCCCTCTGATCTTGAGAATGATTATCAATTGTGAGTAGTTACTTTTGTTCTTGAGGTCATGGGAGAAATCTTATTGCAAGTAATCATGTGAATTTTATATGTGTTCGATATTTTGATGGTATATAGTGATTCCCTTAGTTGTGTCATGTGAACGTCGACTAAATGACACTTCACCATATTTGGGCCTAAGTGATGCATTGTGGAGTAGTTATTAGATGATGGATTGTGAGAGTGACATAAGCTTAAACCATAGTTTATGTGCTATTCCATAAGGGGTTGGTTTGGATCCAAAAGTTTAATGTTATGGTTAGAATTTATTCTTAATACTTTTCTCGTAGTTGTAAATGCTTGCGATGGGGGTAATCATAAGTAGGAGGTTTGTTCAAGTAAGAACAGCACCTAAGCACCGGTCCACCCACATATCAAGTTATCAAAGTAGCGAACACAAATCAAACCAACATGATGAAAGTGACTAGATGAAATTCCCGTGTACCCTCAAGAACGCTTTGCTTATCATAAGAGACCGTTTTAGCATGTCCTTTGCCTCAAAAGGATTGGGCTACCTTTCTGCACTTTGGTTACTATTATCGTTACTTCCTCGTTCCAAATCATCTTGCTATCAAACTACTCGTTACTTATAATTTCAGTGTTTGCAGAGAATACCTTGCTGAAAACCACTTGTCATTTCCTTCTGCTCCTTCTTGGGTTCGACACTCTTACTTATTGGAAGGACTAGATTGATCACCTATACTTGTGGATCATCAAGGCTCTTTTCTGGCACCGTTGCCGGGGAGTGAAGCACTCTTGGTAAGTGTAAATTGGTCAGGAAAAATTATTACTACGTGCTGAAATTTACTGTCACTTGTTACTATGGAAAACAATCCTTTGAGGGGTTTGCTCGGGGTATCTTCACCTCGACCGGAACCACAATTAGTCACCCCTCAACCTAGTGCACCTACTTAAAATATTGGTTATGAAATTCGTTTGGGTATGATAGAACAACTGCTAGCTAATCCTTATGCAGGAGATGGAACCGAACATCCTGATATGCACTTGATATATGTGGAAGAAATTTGTGGATTATTTAAGCTTGCAGGTTTACCAGAGATGAAGCTAAGAATAAGTTTTTTCCTTTATCTTCGAAGGTAAAAGCATTGGCATGGTATAGGCTATGCAATGATATTGGATCTTGGAATTGGAACCGATTGAAATTGGAGTTTCACCAAAAAAATATCCTATGCATCTAGTTCATCATGGTCGGAATTACATATATAATTTCTAGCCTCGTGAAGGAGAACGTATCGCTCTAGCTTGGGGAGGCTTAAGTCAATGTATATTCATGCCCCAATCATGAGCTCTCAAGAGAGATTATCATTCAGAATGTTTATGCTCGGTACTCATGATGATCGATCCATGCTTGACACTTCTTGTACTGGTTCCTTTATGAAGAAGACTGTTGATTTCTGGTGGGATCTTTTAGAAAGAATTAAACGCAACTCTGAAGATTGGGAACTCGACGAAGGTAAAGAGTCAGGTATTAATCTTAAGTATGATTGTGTTAAATCTTTTATGAATATCGATGCTTTTCAAAAGTTTAGCACTAAATATGGACTTGACTCTAAGATAGTAGCCTCCTTTTGTGAATCTTTTGCTACTCATGTTGATCTCCCTAAGGAGAAGTATCACCCACCTAATAAAGAAGAAATTAAAGAATCGGTAATAGCTAAATATGAAACTATTATCTATAATGATGATCCAGTTGTTCCTACTGCCTATATTGAAAAACCACCTTTCCCTGTTAGGATAAAGGAACATGCTAAAGTTTGAACTATGGTCAATAAAAGCTATATTAGAACACCTAAACCAGCTGAACAAATCAAGGTAGACCCTAGTGTTGCTATGTTTAAATATCTCTTGGTAGAAAATATAGATGGGCATGTTATTTACTTTTGTGATGAAGCTGCCAGAATTGCCAAACCCGATGAAAAAGATAAACATAGACTCGTTGTTGGCATGCATATTGTCTCAGTTAAGATAGGAGATCACTGTTATCATGGTTTATGTGACATATGTGCTAGCATGAGTGCTATTCATTTTACCTTATATCAAGAAATTATGAATGATATAGCACCCGCTGAAATCGAAGACACAGATGTTACTATTAAACTTGCTAATAGAGACACCATCACACCACTTGGGATTGTTAGAGATGTTGAAGTCTTGTGTGGGAAAATAAAATATCCTATTGATTTTCTTGTTCTTGGTTCCCCACAATATGACTTGTGTCCCATAATCTTTGGTAGACCTTTCTTGAACACCGTTAATGCTAAAATAGATTGTGAGAAACAAACCATCAGTGTAAGTTTTGGTGATGAGTCTCGTGAGTTTAATTTCTCTAAGTTTAGTGGTGAGCATCATAAGAAATAATTGCCTAGTAAGTATGAAATAATTGGTCTTGCTTCTATTGTCGTGCCTCCTACTGATCCACTAGATCAATATTTGCTAGACCATGAGAATGATATGCATATGCATGAAAGAAATGAAATAGATAAGATTTTGTTTGAACAATGTCCTCTGCTTAAACACAATTTTCCTATTGAAACTCTAGGAGGTCCTCCTCCACCTAAAGGTGATCCCGTGTTTGAATTAAAACAATTGCCAGACACTTTGAAATATGCTTATCTTGATGAGAAAAATATACATCTTGTTATTATCAGTGCTAACCTTTCAGAACATGAAGAAGAAAGATTATTGAAGGTTCTAAAGAAGCACCAAGCTGCTATTGGGTATACTCTTCATGATTTGAAGGGCATTAGTCCCACTCTCTGTCAGCAGAAAATTAATATGGAACTTGATGCTAAACCCGTTGTTGATCACCAACGACGTTTAAATCCTAAGATGAGAGAAGTGGTAAGAACTGAAATACTGAAGCTTCTGGAAGTAGCTATAATCTATCCTATAGCTGATAGCAGATGGGTAAGTCATGTTCATTGTGTCCCTAAGAAGGGAGGTATTACTGTTGTTCCTAATGATAAGAATGAACTTATTCCACAAAGAATTTTTACTAGCTATAGAATGGTAATTGATTTTAGAAAATTAAATAAAGAAACTAGAAAAGATAATTACCCTCTGTCTTTTGCTGATCAAATGCTAGAAAGATTGTCAAAGCACACACATTTTTGCTTCCTTGATGGATATTCTGGTTTTTCTCAAATACCTGTTTCACAACCTGATCAAGAGAAAACCACCTTTACTCGTCCTTTTGGAAGTTATGCTTATAGATGTATGCCTTTTGGTTTATGTAATGCACCTGCTACCTATCAAAGATGTATGACTGATATATTCTCTGATTTTTGTGAAAAGATTATTGAGGTTTTCATGGATGATTTTTCCATTTACGGAACTTCTTTTGATGATTGCTTAAGCAACCTTGATCGAGTTTTGCAGAGATGCGAGCAAACTAATCTTGTCTTGAATTGGGAGAAGTGCCACTTTATGGTTAATGAAGGTATTGTCTGGGGACATAAAATTTCTAAACAAGGTACTGAGGTGGATAAAGCTAAAGTTGATGTAGTTGAGAAAATGTCAT
Source organism: Triticum urartu (assembly GCF_003073215.2). Classification (NCBI taxonomy): domain Eukaryota; kingdom Viridiplantae; phylum Streptophyta; class Magnoliopsida; order Poales; family Poaceae; genus Triticum; species Triticum urartu. The sequence goes on from NC_053028.1 coordinate 377,275,424, forward strand.
GTCCTAAAGATATCAAAGGTAACTGGAGTTTCTTCGGTCATACTGGTTTCTATAGGAGGTTTATTAAAGACTTCTCTAAAATTTCTAGGCCTCTTACAAATCTTTTACAAAAGTATGTTCCATTTGTTTTTGATGATGATTGTGTAGAAGCCTTTGAAACACTCAAGAAAGCCTTAATTTCCGCACCTATTGTTCAACCACCTGATTGGAACTTGCCTTTTGAAATTATGTGTGATGCTAGTGATTATGAAGTTGGTGCTATTCTAGGACAAAGAGTTGATAAGAAATTAAATGTTATTCATTATTCTAGTAAAACTCTAGACAGTGCCCAACGCAATTATGCTACTACTAAAAAGAATTCTTAGCAGTGGTGTTTGCTTGTGATAAATTCAGATCTTACATTGTTGATTCTAAAGTAATTGTTCACATTGACCATGCTGTTATAAAATATCTTATGGAAAATAAAGATGCTAAACCTAGACTCATTGGGTGGGTTCTTTTGCTACAAGAATTTGATTTACATATCACTGATAGAAAAGGAGCTGAGATCCCCCGTGGCTGATAACTTGTCTAGGCTAGAAAATATTCTTGATGACCCACAACCTATTAATGATAGTTTTCCTAATGAACAATTAGATGCAATAAATGTTTCTCATAACACTCCTTGGTATGCTGACTATGCTAATTACATTGTTGCTAAATATATACCACCTAGCTTCACATAGCAACAAAAGAAAAAATTCTTCCATGATTTAAGACATTACTTTTGGGATGACCCACATCTTTATAAAGAAGGAGTAGATGGTAGTATTAGACGTTGTGTGCCTGATCATGAACAGGGACAAATCCTACGAAAATTTCACTCTGAAGCTTATGAAGGGCATCATACGGGAGACATAACTGCTCATAAGGTATTGCGATCTAGATTTTATTGGCCTACTTTCTTCAAGGATGCCTGTAAGTTTGTTTTATCTTGTGATGAATGTCAAAGAATTGGTAATATTGGTAAGCGTCAGGAAATGCCTATGAATTATTCTCTTGATGTTGAACCATTTGATGTTTGGGTTTTTGATTATATGGGACCTTTTCCTTCCTCCAATGTGTATACACATATTTTGGTTGATGTTGATTATGTTACTAAGTGGGTAGAAGCTATTCCAACTAGTAGTGTTGATCACAACACCTCTATTAAAATGCTTAAGGAGTTATTTTCCGAAGGTTTGGAGTCCCTATATATTTAATGAATTATGGTGGTTCACACTTTATTCATGGTGCTTTCCGTAAAATGCTTGCTATGTATGATGGTAACAATAGAATTGCATCACCTTATCATCCTCAGTCTAGTGGTCAAGTTGAACTTAGCAATAGAGAAATAAAATTAATTTTACAAAAGACTACCAATAGGTCCTGGAAGAATTGGTCTAAGAAATTAGATGATGCACTTTGGGCTTATAGAACAACATATAAAAATCCTATGGGTATGTCTCCTTATAAAATGGTTTATGGAAAAGCTTGTCATTTGCCTCTTGAGTTAGAACATGAAGCATATTGGGCAATTAAAGAACTCAACTATGATTTCAAACTTGCCGGTGAAAAGAGGTTATTTGATATTAGCTCACTAGATGAATGGAGAACCCAAGCTTATGAAAATGATAAGTTATTTAAAGAAAAAGTTAAAATATGGTATCATAAACGAATCCAAAAGCATGAGTTCAAAGTTGGAGAATGTGTTCTTTTGTACAACTCTCGTTTCAGATTCTTTGCACGAAAACTCCTCTCCAAATGGGAAGGACCCTATGTTATCGAGGAGGTTTATCGATCTGGAGTCATCAAAATAAATAATGCCGAGGGTACTAACCCGAAGGTTCTCAATGGGCAAAGAATAAAACATTATATCTCAGGTGCGCCCATTAATGTTGAAAGCAATATTGTCCAAACTATGACACCGGAAGAACACATAAAGGAAACCTTCAGGAACACTCCACAATCGTGAAAAAGAGGAGGTACGTGATACGGTAAGTAAACGGACTCCAAAAAATCCGCAAAAATATTTTTTGTCAGTTTTGGAATATTTAAAAAATTAGGAAAATAAGAAACTACCAGGAAGGTGACCCTGGTGGGCACAAGACACCAGGGCGCGCCTGGCAGGTGGTATGTGCCCACCTCGGGTACCTTCTGGACTCCGTTTTTCTTCCGTTTGCTTGTTTCCCAAGATAAAAATCTATATATACCCCCGAACCTATTGACCACCGTATCGCAGAGAAATCTCCTGTTTTCTTTTCCTTGCTGTTTTCTGATAGATCCCATCTACCATGGCTGCTTCAAGCTCCTCCAAGGACAAGTTCTTCGAGAACGTCATCAACCCATATTTGCGGGAGGTGATGCAGCACCCTCAGGCTATCCAGATACATGAGGGGGTGCTTCACATCTGTGATGTGCAAGGACCTAAAGGGACGGGGACCATGGACGCCAGGCTTGAAGCTATGGAGCAGGAGGTCTTTCGGTGCAAGGGGATGGTGGAACATGGACTCAATTCCAATCACCTCATGATCGCGGACTACACCCGTGATCTCAAGGTGGATGGCAAGTCCATGAAGGACATCGTCTTCACCTTCAACGAGCAAATCAACTTCCTCCAAAGTCAGATCTACGATCTCTATAACAAGTCTTTGAATATGAGGCAAGGTTTAAAGGTATGAGTTTGGCTGCCAGTTGCAGGACCCGTGAGACTCACTCCTCCTCTTATGATGGTGAGCCTCTGCCATGGAAACCCGAGGATAAGATCGCTACTTCATCACCACCACCTCTTTCTTCATCACCAAAATAAACATGAGTATTGAGTGTGGGCACTCCCCTTGGCTTGTGCCAAGCTTGGGGGAGGTGCCCCGGTATCATATCACCTCCACTATCTTTTGCCTTTACTTATCTTAGTTCGATACATAGTTATCTTTTGCCTTACATGAATAAAGTTTAGTTTGATCCTTTCTTTCTGAGAGTTTGCTTAGTGATCTATCATTGTAATCATGTGTGAGATATATAATAAAGTTTAGTTTGAATTTTGCTTTCTTTACTTTCATGTTTCAATAAAAAGAAAGGAAATAAATGAAAAGGATCATATGCTAATCTTATGGTAAGTAATGACATCACATAAGGAAGAGTATAAGTAGAAAATTTTATTGGAGATTTACAAACATAGCATTGGTCAATGATGCAATTCATGAAAGAATTAATAAGGGAAGAGAAGATTCACATACAAATATACTATCTTGGACATCTTTTGTGATTGTGAGAACCCATCAAATTATTATATGCCAAAATTGTTGACCTTGGACAAGGAAGACAAGGTAATGATTTATGTTTGTTCATATCCACATAGAAGTGTTGGGGAACGCAGTATTTCAAAAAAAATCCTATGATCATGCAAGATCTATCTAGGTGATGCATAGCAACGAGAGGGGAGAGTGTGTCCACGTACCCTCGTAGACCGAAAGCGGAAGCGTTTAGTAACGCCGTTGATGTAGTCGAATGTCTTCGCGATCCAACCGATCCTAGCACCGAACGTACGACACCTCCGTTTTCAGCACATGTTCAGCTCGATGACGTCCCTCGAGCTCTTGATATAGTTGAGGATGAGGGAGAGTTCCATCAGCACGATGGCGTGGCGACGGTGATGATGAAGTTACCGGCGCAGGGCTTCACCTAAGCACTACGACGATATGACCGAGGTGGTAAACTGTGGAGGGGGGCATCGCACACGGCTAAGACAATTGATCTTGTGTGTTCTAGGGTGCCCCTGCCTTCGTATATAAAGGAGGAGAGGGGGAGGCCGGCCGGCCCCTCTAGGGTGCGCCAGAGAGAGGAGTCCTACTAGGACTCCAAGTCCTAGTAGGATTCCACTTGGTGGAAGGGGGAAGAAGGAAGGGAGAGGGAGAGGGCAAGGAAAGGGGGCGCCGCCCCTTCCCCTATTCCAATTCGGACTGCCAAGGTGGGGCGCGTGGACAGCCCCTTGTGTCCCTTCTCTCTCTCCACTAAGTCCCATGAAGGCCCATTAGTTCCCCGGGGGGGTTCCGATAACCCTCTGGCACTCCGAAAGTTGCCCGATACCTCTCGGAACTCATCCGGTGTCCGAATAACATCGTCCAGTATATCAATATTTATGTCTCGACCATTTCGAGACTCCCCGTCATGTCCGTGATCTTATCGAGGACTCCAAACAAACTTCGGTCATCAAATCACATAACTCATAATACAAATCGTCATCGAATGTTAAGTGTGCGGACCCTACGGGTTCGAGAACTATGTAGACATGATCGAGACACATCTTCGGTCAATAACCAATAGTGGAACCTGGATGCTCATATTGGCTCCTACATATTATACGTTGTTCCCTTTGTCATCGGTATGTTACTTCCCCAAGATTCGATCGTCGGTATCCACATACCTAGTTCAATCTCGTTATCGGCAAGTCTCTTTACTCATTTCGTAATGTATCATCCCGTAACTAACTCATTAGTCACATTGCTTGCAAGGCTTATAGTGATGAGCATTACTGAGAGGGCCCAGAGATACCTCTCCGATAGCACACAAGGTGTTCCTCCGGTATTCAGGAGTTGCATAATCTCATAGTCAGAGGAACATGTATAAGTCATGAAGAAAGCAATAGCAATAAAACTAAACGATCATTATGCTAAGCTAACAGATGGGTCTTGTCCATCACATCATTATCTAATGATGTGATCCCATTCATCAAATGACAACACATGTCTATGGTGAGGAAACTTCACAATTTTTAATTAACGAGCTAGTCTAGTAGAGGCACACTAGGGACATACTGTTTGTTCATGTATTCACACATGTACTAAGTTTCCGGTTAATACAATTCTAGCATGAATAATAAACATTTATCATGATATAAGGAAATATAAATAACAAATTTATTATTGCCTCTAGGGCATATTTCCTTCAGTCTCCCACTTGCACTAGAGTCAATAATCTAGATTACATAGTAATGATTCTAACACCCATGGAGTCTTGGTGCTGATCATGTTTTGCTCGTGAGAGAGTCTTACTCAACGGGTCTGCAACATTCAGATCCGTATGTATCTTGGAAAATCTCTATGTCTCCCTCCTTGATCCCGAATTGAAGCGTCTCTTGATGTATTTGGTTCTCTTGTGAAACCTGGATTCCTTTGCCAAGGCAATTGCTCTAGTATTGTCACAAAAGATTTTCATTGGACCCGATGCACTAGGTATTACACCTAGATTGGATATGAACACCTTCATCCAGACTCCTTCATTTGCTACTTCCGAAGCAGCTATGTACTTTGCTTCACACGCAGATCCTGACGGAGTTCAGGGAACGGGGCGCGGCGTGGCTAAGCGAGCAGGCCGTACGGCCCTTCTTCACCAATGAAGCACCCAAGACCCTCGCGAGGGGCCAAGCCTCGCGAGGCGGACGATGCAAGACCTCCTCTGGAGTGGCCTAGCTAGGCAGGCTCACGAGGAGCGGAGATATCAAGGCGAGGCGAACCTCACGAGGTTCTCGTGATGTGAGCCGTGACGATCGACACCAGGCGGGCGCCAGGCAGGCGCCAGCGCACACAGTGTCCTTGTTTCCTCTTTGGTGCAAAGGGGGAAAGTGCAGCCGCGGAGTACCGAGGCCTCAGGCAAAGGTTGCCATTTCGGTGCAACAAGACCAAGACCATGGACTACAAGACTGAGGTCACCGTGGAGCCCAGAACAGCGTCACCACCAGAACTTTGTGCAGGCAAAGACTACTTTTGTCAGGATAGCTTGTACTAGCTGTCCCCCTTCAAATTAGCCCGCCATTATTGGCTCCCTTCCCGCTCGATATTTGGGAACAGGACCAGGGCCTCTATAAATAGGACTAGCCACCAAAGTGGAGAGGACGATCTCATCTTAGAGGAAGGGAGAGGAGGATCTAATCTTGGCTTCAGAGAGACCACCCCCACACACACAAGCTCGCCGAGCACAAGAACGCCTCAACCTCGGGAGGCCATTCTTCCTTTGTATTGTTCATCATCAGCCCAAGAGGCAATCCAGCACCACCACACTGGAGTAGGGTATTACACCACAACAGTGGCCCGAACCAGTATAAACCCCGTGTCTTTCTGTGTTGTGAGTTCGTCGAGTTCATCGCGAGATCCTAACGAGCTAGGCCGTAGATTGGTTGGAGGGACAGACTTCGCACGCACCCCAGTGTTCAAACCTTAAGGGTTTCTCAGGACCCCATACCCCGACATTTGGCGCGCCAGGTAGGGGTGCACCGTAGCTTCCCTTCCATCAGTTCATCGCTCCGTCGCTCCGTCGTCTCCATGTCGGACGCTCGCCACGCTCGAGCTGAGTGTCGAGCCGCCCTCGCCGCCCGCATCGCTCAGACGGCTCTGGTCGGCGGGCCGCCTCGTCATTCTCCGTCCCCCGCCGCCAACGCTGCCACCGGCCCGGTGGGAAACGAGCAGCAGGCGTCCTCGCAACATCCTTCGGTGTGGCAGGATGGCCGCACTGCTACTCCATCACGGACCCCTCTTGGCTCTTCGTCTCATGTGCACCACGCTCCCATGGAGGCATGGGCCGCGCTCATCGCGGCGAACGAGCTCCTGCGTTACCGCCCCGTCGACGACGTCTATGAGGAGTGGCTCGACCGCGTCGCCGAGCTCGTCCATGCCGCGGGGGGCTCTCTGGCGCCGTCCCACTCTCTGCCTCCCCCTCAGCAGGCCGCGGGCGACGGGGCTCATGGTGTGCCTCCACCGCCTCGACCCCAAGACGGTGCCTTGGCGCTAAGGCGCGCGCCTCCGCGGCGTGATCCACCGCGCCCGGCGCCTGTGCGTGAAGAAAGGAGCTGCCAAGAAATCCCGCGGCCGCGAGAAGCTGCACCAGTGCTCCCTGCGCCACCTCGCCAAGACCAAGCTCCGCCCTCTGAAGTGGGCCCCGGCAACCACGGCAGGCTGCCGCGCCTTCACCCCTGAGCTGCGTAGCGTTGCCTGGCCAGGCAAGTTCAAGCCAGATCTGCCTCCTCGATACGGCGGCACCGCCGACCCCGCGGAGTTCCTGCAGCTCTATGAGTTGAGCATCGAAGCGGCCAACGGCGACGAAAAAGTCATGGCGAACTGGTTTCCCATGGCTCTCAAGGATGGGGCCCGCTCCTGGCTCCTCAACCTGTAGCACGGCTCGATCTCCTCCTGGGACAAGATGCGTGATCGCTTCGTTGCCAACTTCCGGGGCACTCGTGACCGCCCACAGGTCGCGGGCGACCTACACCGTAGCAAGCAACAGCCAGGAGAGACCCTCCAGAAGTACATCCAGTGCTTCAACAGCACCCGCCTCAAGATCCCCAAGGTCACGGACGAGGCCATCATCTCTGCGTTTTCCGAGGGCGTCTGCAACGTCAAGATGAAGGAAGAGCTAGCTATCCATGAGGATCATTGCACATCTCAGGAGCTGTTCAACCTGGCGACCAGGTGCGCAAGAGCTGAGGAGGGGCGCCTCTCTCTCCTCGAGCTGCCAGCTACAGGAGTGGAGGAAAAGAAGGCCAAGGACGTGAAGCGTAAAGAGGCAGTAGTGCTCGCAGCAGAGCCCGACACCAAGCGAGGCAGGGATCAGCCCGAGTCATCCAAGAACGGCCGCCCATTCTGCGCCTTCTACAACCTGAACACCCACAACACCAGCGACTGTCAAGAGCTCAGAGCCATTCGGGAAGGACGCTTCGGCCGATGCCCAGAGCGCAACGACCGGGGGCTACAGCCGCGGAGGAGGACGCGGAGGCAGATGCTGGGACGACCGTGGCCCGCGCAAGGAGTGGCGTGACCGGCCTCATGAGGACCGCTGGCAGGACCAACCTCGCGAGGGCGCCTGGAGGGACCTGCCTCGTGAGGATCTCCCCCAGGGCAACGCTGGTCTTCCCCCATTACCGCCGCCAAGGAGGAACGATGACCGCCACCAGGACGAGGGGGCTGGGGGCTTCCAGGAGCCGCGCACGGTCGCTTGCATCCTGGGCGGCGCTCAAGCCCCAGCCTCTCAGCGCATCTTCAAACAGTTCGCTCGCGAAGTAAACGCGGCACTCCGCAAGCTCAAGGCCACGCGCCCGCTCTGGTGGTCCCAATGCGCCATCACCTTCAGCTCGGCCGACCAGCTCAAGTGCGCAGCCACCGCTGGCACACTCCCTATGCTGTGCTCCCCAGTAATCAGCAATGTGCAAGTCACCAAGACTCTCATCGACGGCGGCGCAGGGCTCAACGTCCTATCCGCCGACACATTCGACGGCCTCCAAGTGCCCTATGAGCAGCTCCAGCCAACCAAGCCTTTCTCAGGAGTGACTGGCGGTTCCACCACACCAATAGGGCAAGTCCGCCTGCCTGTCACCTTCGGGGAGCGCAAGAATTACCGCACCGAGCTCATCGACTTCGACGTCGCGGACATCTGCCTGCCGTACAATGCCATCCTCGGGTATCCAGCCCTGGCCAAGTTCATGGCAGTCACTCACCATGGCTACAACGTTCTCAAGATGCTAGGAAGCGGGGGGATCATCACGGTCCCATGTGAAGAAAGGGATGCGGTGTGCTCCCTTGAGCGCGCCTTCCAAGCCGCGGCCATCGACAACCCTGACAGCAGAAGTGAAGGCCCCCGGAGACCATCCCCAAGAAGAAGCTACCGCGCTATGTAGGACCCCAAGAAGATGGCGTCGCATCAGGAGCCTCTTCAGGATCGGCGCCCGCTCCAGGGGTGCCTCCCTCCACCGCGTAGGAAAGTGCGCCCAACGCCCTCCTCAGGCAGGGCTCGGGGGCTCTCTTCTGGAGGGCCTCCGACCTTGCCAATCTCACGAGGGAGACGCTTTGGCACCACTTGGAAGCGTGCTTCATGGCACGTGTTCCTCAGGAGAACATGGGGCAATAAATGCCCACCACCCAGGAGTTCATCACCAAGACCACCCAGGAGATACAAGACGCAAGAGCCATGCGTGGCGACAGCCGTTCACAAAGTGTGGCTCACCAATCAGGCGAGGGTGCTGAGCTGCGCGCCTGCGTCGACATCCCAGGGCTCAACAGGGTCGTATCTCAGGAACGCTTCTGGCCATCACGCGCGGGACGCTGTGAAGGTCCACCACAGAGCTTCGTTCGCATGCCCTTCGGCTTGCCGAGCATGGCGTCGGCCCATCAGCGCAATGTGCGGCAAGTCCTGGCGGCTTAGGAGGCCAGGTTCCACGCCGTTCTGGAGGAGATAGCGACGACATTTAGGGAACCTCCTGAGCTCCCAGAGCCGCCCGAGGCTCAGGGGTCCCGGTGGCTCATGAGGACTCATTCCTTCGATGAGTGGCTTCAGCTGCACCAGCTCTACTTCGTCTACAGACTCAGGTGACATCTTCCAAGTTCATTTAAGCTGGGAGCGCCCCTCGGGCTGCACTATTCCCAGGCCACGTGGGTCCGTCCCTATGGCATGTATCCCTTCTGCTTATGTTTTTAAGTTTACCTCGCTGGGGGTGCCCCTCGGGCTGCATCATCCCCACGCCGCTCGGGCCAGACCCAGTGGCATGTACCTTCCTGCATTTATCCCAGACAATCTGCTTAACCTGCCAACTGCTATCACCTGCTCAATCACCACCTCCCTTGGGGCCCCTACATAGGCACGACGCTGGTGCATGGGTCCGTCCCTGCCACGACCGACAAATCTGAGTGGTCGAGCTCTAGCTCGCGGCACGCGCCGTGCACATCAGCTCATCAGTCCCTCAGTGCCTTCACTTCATCCGGACCAACCAGCGGCAGGCAGGCGGCAGTAACGGCAAACCATGTTTCTCCTTATGCCTGTTCACAGGAACCCCGCGGGAAGGATAGCAGGCGGCACCGCGAGTCTCCTTTCCTCTCGCGCGACTCGCTTGTGTGTTAAAAGGGGGGCTCCTGAGCATCGCGACTCAGGAGCTCTTACTGGCTCTCCAGCCCTCACCCCCTGGCCTTGACCACAGCATCGCGACCTGGCATACCAGCGGCGGCTGAGCTCGCTCGAGGGTCGGGACCTGAGGATGTAGAGCATTAAGAGGAGCTCGGGAGAATGAAAACTCGCACGGGCCGGCCTAGCTATGTCGCGTAAGTTGGCACGCAGCCCTAGCGCAACATCAGGAATCGCCGAGAAGTCATCAAGATAAGTCTCGCCCTCAGATCAGCAAAATATTTGGGCCTAATAGTCGCTCGCACCATGCCGCAACCTCGTTGCGTCCAAGTCATCTTCCTTTCTTTCCTTGCCATGGCCACTTGGGCGCTAAGGGGGACCCCCTGAGCAACGCGCCTCAGGGGCTCTTACTGGACCTCAGGCCACGCACCTCCTGGCCTTGACCACGGCATCGCGACCTGGCATACCAGCGACGGCTGTAGCCGCCTTGGGACCAGGACCTGTCAGCGTAGAGCAACAAGCTATCGCGAGGAAAGAAAGGGGAGGCCGAGCCTTAACGGGACGCGCGTTCGCCAAATCTTCACAACAAGGGAAATAGGTACAAAGGCATTGCGGATCCTTACATGCCCCACCAGGGTGGTTCATGATTCTTCGCAGGAAACAAAAGTTGATGCTAAGGGGGATCCTATCTACATCCTCCCATGGCGGACGCCGTCATCAACAGTGGGCCACGGGAGGCCAGCGCCAACCCCATCCAGATCGGCGGCAGCGGCGGCCGGACGCCGCAGCCTTGCCCCGGGCACGGCGAGAGCTCGGGGGGACGTAGCTTTCGCCGCTCGTCTCCGGAGTCTCGTAGAGCTCAGGAGAACTGCTGGACTCCCAAAGGCTGCTACTGCTGGAGTAGTCGCGGGCAGAGCGAGCATCAGCCGCGCGCTCTTCTCCGGAGTAGCACTCTAGGCGGTGGCCCTCGGTGTCGAAGACCTTGAAGAGAAGCATGGAGGTGTCGTCATACTCAAAGTGGATCACGAGGGCACCCCTCTCACGACATATCCGTGCAATCTCGCCCCAGCCGCGAGTCATGAAGATTTTGCCAATGGGGACAGCTTCGATCTTCGCTCTGATCGCCAGAGCGCCACAATCGGCATGCTGCAGCCAGAACTCGAGAGGCCCCCTCGGCGGCCTCACGTCGGAGAAGAACCTGGGAAGCGGATCCAGGAGTTCTGAGGCGTCGGCGTCCACAGCACCAGCTCGCGCGAGGAGTCCACCGCGTGGACGGCCCGCGTCGCCGAGGCGCGGCGACCCCAGGTGCGATGTGGATGATGCTGCTCGCCACTTCGTCCTCCCGAGCCTATGGCTTGGGCGTACATGGGTAGTGGGTACCCCGGTGGAGGCCGCTCGCACAAAGGCCTCGCCACCACCTGCATTGCCGCCTCATCACGACGATGGATCGACCTCTTCTTCGGCGGGAGCGGCTCCGGGGCATCTCGGGGGGCTTTCCCCTTCTCCTCGGCAGAGAATCTTCTGATGGGCACCATTGGAGCAAGCAGTGGAGCGAGAATGAGGAAGCAAGAAAGGAAGAGATGGGCAACGGGGGCTCCGCCCCCCTCCCCATTTATAGCAAGAGAAGGCCAACCGGCGTCTCCCACGATCATAGGTAATGATGGTTTCCCTTGCATGTCGCAGAGACTTGTCAAGTCATGCAGTCACCGAAGCAGCGTGGGGAAGCGAGACGCCCACGTCCAATCAACCGCCATGCGTCAACCGAGGTCACGGGCTTTTGGGGCCCGCGGCGCTTCGAGCTTGACCCTTGGCTTCACCGTGAAGCCAAGCCCGCGCGCACCTTGGGCCCGGGGGCTACTGTCGGCGTTCTGGAAACGGGGGTCCCCAGACTTGCCTTCCTGCGGCCCGCAGCGTGGCTAAGCCAGCAGGCCGTACGGCCCTTCTTCACCAATGAAGCACCCAAGACCCTTGCGAGGGGCCAAGCCTCGCGAGGCGGACGACGCAAGACCTCCTCTGGAGTGGCCTAGCTAGGCAGGCTCACGAGGAGCGGAGATATCAAGGAAAGGTGAACCTCATGAAGTTCTCGTGACGTGAGCCATGACGATCGACACCAGGCGGGCGCCAGGCGGGCGCCAGCGTGCACAGCGTCCTTGTTTCCTCTTTGGTGCAAAGGGGCAAGCGCAGCCGTGGAGTACCGAGGCCTCGGGCAAAGGTTGCCATTTCGGTGCAACAAGACCAAGACCATGGACTGCAAGACGGAGGTCACCGTGGAGCCCAGAACAGCGTCACCTCCAGAACTTTGTGCAGGCGAAGACTACTTTTGTCAGAATAGCTTGTACTAGCTATCCCCCTTCAAATTAGGCCGCCATTGTTGGCTCCCTTCCCGGTCGATATTTGGGAAGGGGACCAGGGCCTCAATAAATAGGACTAGCCACCACAATGGAGAGGACGATCTCATCTTAGAGGAAGGGAGAGGAGGATCTCATCTTAGCTTGAGAGAGACCACCCCCCCACACACAAGCTCGCCGAGCACAAGAACGCCTCAACCTCGGGATGCCGTTCTTCCTTTGTATTGTTCATCATCAGCCCAAGAGGCAATCCAGCACCACCACACTGGAGTAGGGTATTACACCACAATGGTGGCCTGAACCAGTATAAACCCCATGTCCTTCTGTGTTGTGAGTTCGTCGAGTTCGTCTGCGAGATCCTAACGAGCTAGGGCGTAGATTGGTTGGAGGGACAAACTCCGCGCGCACCCCAGTGTTCTAACCTTAAGGGTTTGCCGGGACCACATACCCCGACAGATCCTGCCACGACGCTCTGTTTGGAACTGCACCAACTGACAGCTCCACCATTTAATATAAATATGTATCCAATTTGTGACTTAGAGTCATCCGGATCAGTGTCAAAGCTTGCATCGACGTAACCATTTACGACGAGCTCTTTGTCACCTCCATAAACGAGAAACATATCCTTAGTCCTTTTCAGGTATTTCAGGATGTTCTTGACCGTTGTCCAGTGATCCACTCCTGGATTACTTTGGTACCTCCCTGCTAAACTTATAGCAAGGCACACATCAGGTCTGGTACACAGCATTGCATACATGATAGAACCTATGGCTGAGGCATAGAGAATGACTTTCATTTTATCTCTATCTTCTGCAGTGGTCAGGCATTGAGTCTGACTCAACTTCACACCTTGTAATACAGGCAAGAACCCTTTCTTTGACTGATCCATTTGGAACTTCTTCAAAACTTTATCAAGGTATGTGCTTTGTGAAAGTCCAATTAAGCGTCTTGATCTATCTCTATAGATCTTGATGCCCAATATATAAGCAGCTTCGCCGAGGTCTTTCATTGAAAAATTCTTATTCAAGTATCCTTTTATGCTATCCAGAAATTATGTATTATTTCCAATCAATAATACGTCATCCACAATATTAGAAATGCTACAGAGCTCCCACTCACTTTCTTGTTAATACAGGCTTCTCCAAAAGTCTGTATAAAACCATATGCTTTGATCACACTATCAAAGCGTATATTCCAACTCCGAGAGGCTTGCACCAATCCATAAATGGATCGATGGATCTTGCACACTTTGTTAGTACCTTTTGGATCGACAAAACCTTCTGGTTGCATCATATACAACTCTTCTTTAAGTTATCCATTAAGGAATGCAGTTTTGACATCCATTTGTCAAATTTCATAATCATAAAATGCGGCAATTTCTAACATGATTCGAACAGACTTAAGCATCGCTATAGGTGAGAATATCTCATCGTAGTCAACTCCTTGAACTTGTCGAAAACCTTTCGCAACAAGTTGAGCTTTGTAGACAGTAACATTACCGTTAGCGTCAGTCTTCTTCTTGAAGATCCATTTATTCTCTATGGCTTGCTGATCATCGGGCAAGTCAACCAAAGTCCACACTTTGTTCTCATACATGGATCCCATCTCAGATTTCATGGCCTCAAGCCATTTCGCGGAATCTGGGCTCATCATCGCTTCCTCATAGTTCGTAGGTTCATCATGGCCAAGTAACATGACCTCTAGAACAGGATTACCATACCACTCTGGTGCGGATCGTACTCTGGTTGACCTACAAGGTTTGGTAGTAACTTGATCAGAAGTTTCATGATCATCATCATTAAGTTCCTCACTGATTGTTGTAGGAATCACTGGAACTGATTTCTGTGATGAACTACTTTCCAATAAGGGAGAAGGCACAATTACCTCATCAAGTTATACTTTCCTCCCACTCACTTATTTTGAGAGAAACTCCTTCTCTAGAAAGGATCCATTCTTAGCAATGAATGTCTTGCCTTCGGATCTGTGATAGAAGGTGTACCCAACAGTCTCCTTTGGGTGTCCTATGAAGACACATTTCTTCGATTTGGGTTCGAGCTTATTAGGTTGAAGCTTTTTCACATAAGCATTGCGGCCCCAAACTTTAAGAGACGACAGCTTAGGTTTCTTGCCAAACCACAGTTCATATGGTGTTGTCTCAACGGATTTAGATGGTGCCCTATTTAACGTGAACGCAGCTGTCTGTAAAGCATAACCCCAAAATGATAGCGATAAATCTGTAAGAGACATCATAGATCGCACCATATCTAATAAAGTATGGTTACGATGTTCGGACACACCATTACGTTGTGTTTTTCCAGGTGGCGTGAGTTGCGAAACTATCCACATTGTTTCAAATGAAGACCAAACTCATAAATCAAATATTCACCTCCATGATAAAATGATAGAAACTTTATTTTCTTGTTATGATGATTTTCCACTTCACTCTGAAATTCTTTGAACTTTTCAAATGTTTCAGACTTATGTTTCATCAAGTAGATATACCCATATCTGCTCAAATCATCTGTGAAAGTCAGAAAATAACGATACCCGCCGCGAGCCTCAACACTCATCAGACCGCATACTGCAGTATGTATTATTTCCAATAAGTCAGTTGCTCGCTCCATTGTTCCGGAAAACGGAGTCAGAGTCATCTTGCCCATGAGGCATGGTTCACAAGCATCGAGTGATTCCAAAAGCCCATCAGCATGGAGTTTCTTCATGCGCATTACACCAATATGACCTAAACGGCAGTGCCACAAATAAGTTGCACTACCATTATTAACCTTGCATCTTTTGGATTCAATATTATGAATATGTGTGTCACTACAATCGAGATTAAACACAAATAGACCACTTATCAAGGATGCATGACCATAAAAGATATTACTCATATAAATAGAACAACCATTATTCTCTGATTTAAATGAATAACCGTCTCGCATCAAACAATATCCAGATATAATGTTCATGCTCAACGCTGGCACCAAATAACAATTATGTAGGTCTAAAACTAAACCGACGGTAGATGTAGAGGTAGCATGCCGATGGCGATCACATCGACTTTGGAACCATTTCCCACGTGCATCGTCATCTCGTCCTTAGCCAATCTTCGTTTGATCCGTAGCCCCTGTTTCGAGTTGCAAATATGAGCAACAGAACCAGTATCAAATACCCAGGCGCTACTACGAGCATTAGTAAGGTACACATCAATAACATGTATATCAAATATACCTTTCACTTTGCCATCCTTCTTATCCACCAAATACTTGGGGCAGTTCGGCTTCCAGTGACCAGCCCCTTTGTAGTAGAAGCACTCAGTCTCAGGCTTAGGTCCAGACTTGGGATTCTTCACTTGAGTAGCAACTTGCTTGCTGTTCTTCTTGAAGTTCCCCTTCTTCCCTTTGCCCTTTTTCTTGAAACTAGTGGTCTCATTAACCATCAACACTTGATGCTCCTTCTTGATTTCTACCTCCGCAGCCTTTAGCATCACAAAGAGCTCAGGAATTGTCTTATCCATCCCTTGCATATTATTATAGTTCATCACGAAGCTTTTGTAGCTTGCTGGCAATGATTGAAGAACTCTGTCAATGACACTATCATCAGGAAGATTAAATCCGAGTTGAGTCAAGTGGTTGTGGTACCCAGACATTCTAAGTATATGTTCACTGACAGAACTATTCTCCTCCATCTTGCAGCTATAGAACTTATTGGAGACTTCATATCTCTCAACTCGGGCATTTTCTTGAAATATTAACTTCAACTCCTAGAACATCTCATATGCTCCATGACGTTCAAAACGTCTTTGAAGTCCCGATTCTAAGCCGTAAAGCATGGCACACTGAACTATCGAGTAGTCATCAGCTTTGCTCTACCAGACATTCACAACGTCCGGCGTTGCTCCTGCAGTGGGTCTTGCACCTAGCGGTGCTTCCAGGATGTAATTCTTCTGTGCAGCAATGAGGATAATCCTCAAGTTACAGACCTAGTATGTGTAGTTGCTACCCTCATCTTTCAACTTAGCTTTCTCTAGGAACGCATTAATATTTAAGGGAACGATAGCACGGGCCATTGATATACAACAAGATAGACATGCAAATACTATTAGGTACTAAGTTCATTATAAATTGAAGTTCAATTAATCATATTACTTAAGAACACCCACTTAGATAGACATCCCTCTAGTCATCTAAATTATCACATGATCCATATCAACTAAACCATGTCCGATCATCACGTGAGACGGAGTAGTTTTCAATGGTGAACATCACTATGTTGATCATATCTACTATATGATTCACGTTCGGCCTTTCGGTCTCAGTGTTCCGAGGCCATATCTGCATATGCTAGGCTTGTCAAGTTTAACCCGAGTATTCTGCACGTGCAAAACTGGCTTGCACCCGTTGTATGTGAACGTAGAGCTTATCACACCCGATCATCACATGGTGTCTCGGCACGACGAACTATAGCAACGGTGCATACTCAGGGAGAACATTTATACCTTGAAATTTAGTGAGGGGTCATCTTATAATGCTACCGCCATACTAAGCAAAATAAGATGCATAAAGGATAAACATCACATGCAATCAAAATATGTGACATGATATGGCCATCATCATCTTGTGCCTTTTCTCCCATCTCCAAAGCACCGTCATGATCTCCATCATCACCGGCTTGACACCTTGATCTCCATCGTAGCATCATTGTCGTCTCGCCAACTATTGCTTCTACGACTATCGCTACCGCTTAGTGATAAATTAAAGCAATTACATGGCGATTGCATTTCATATAATAAAGCGAAAACCATAAGGCTCCTGCCAGTTGCCGATAACTTTTACAAAACATGATCATCTCATACAACAATTTATATCTCATCACGTCTTGACCATATCACATCACAACATGCCCTGCAAAAACAAGTTAGACGTCCTCTACTTTGTTGTTGCAAGTTTTACGTGGCTGCTACGGGCTTCTAGCAAGAACCGTTCTTACCTACGCATCAAAACCACAACGATTTTTCATCAAGTGTGTTGTTTTAACCTTCAACAAGGACCGGCTGTAGTCAAACTTGATTCAACTAAAGTTGGAGAAACAGACACCCGCTAGCCACCTGTGTGCGAAGCACGTCGGTAGAAGCAGTCTCATGAACCCAGTCATGTAATGTCGGTCTGGGCCACTTCATCCAACAATACCTCCTAATCAAAGTAAGACATTGCTGGTAAGCAGTATGACTATTATAGACCACAACTCTTTGTGTTCTACTCGTGCATATAACATCTACGCATAGACCTGGCTCGGATGCCACTATTGGGGAACGCATTATTTCAAAAAAAATCCTACGATCACGCAAGATCTATCTTGGTGATGCATAGCAACAAGAGGGGAGAGTGTGTCCACGTACCCTCATAGATCGAAAGCAGAAGCGTTTAGTAACGTCGTTGATGTAGTAGAATGTCTTCGCGATCCAACTGATCCTAGCACCGAACGTACGACACCTCCGTGTTCAGCACACGTTCAGCTCGATGACGTCCCTCGAGCTCTTGATCCAGTTGAGGACGAGGGAGAGTTCCGTCAGCACGATGGCATGGCGACGGTGATGATGAAGTTAGCGGCGCACGGCTTCGCCTAAGCACTACGACGATATGACCGAGGTGGTAAACTGTGGAGGGGGGCACCACACACGGCTAAGACAATTGATCTTGTGTGTTCTAGGGTGCCCCCTGCCTCCATATATAAAGGAGGAGGCGGGGATGCCGGCCGGCCCCTGTTGGGAGTGACGGAGAGAGGAGTCCTACTAGGACTCCAAGTCCTAGTAGGATTCCACTTGGTGGAAGGGGGAAGAAGGAAGGGAGAGGGAGAGGGGAAGGAAAGGGGTGCCGCCCCCTTCCCCTAGTCCAATTCGGGCTGCCAAGGGGGGGCGCGCGGCTAGCCCCTTGTGTCCCTTCTCTCTCTCCGCTAAGGCCCATGAAGGCCATTAGTTCCCCTGGGGGGTTCCGATAACCCTCCGGCACTCTGATAGTTACCCGGTACCTCTTGGAACTCATCCTGTGTCTGAATAACATCGTCCAATATATCAATATTTATGTCTCGACCATTTTGATACTCCTCACCATGTCTGTGATCTTATCCGGGACTCCGAACAAACTTCGGTCATCAAATCACATAACTCATAATACAAATCGTCATCGAACGTTAAGCGTGCGGACCCTACGGGTTCGAGAAGTATGTAGACATGATCGAGACACATCTCCGATCAATAACCAATAGCGGAACCTAGATGCTCATATTGGCACCTACATATTCAACAAAGATCTTTATTGGTCAAACCGCATAACAACATGCGTTGTTCCATTTTTCATCGGTATATTACTTGCCCGAGATTCGATCGTCGGTATCCACATACCTAGTTCAATCTCGTTACCACCAAGTCTCTTTAGTCATTCCGTAATGTATCATCCCGTAACTAACTCATTAGTCACATTGCTTGCAAGGCTTATAGTGATGAGCATTACCGAGAGGGCCCAAAGATACCTCTCCGATACACGGAGTGACAAATCCTAATCTTGATCTATGCCAACTCAACAAACAGCATCGGAGACACCTGTAGAGCATCTTTATAATCACCCAGTTACATTTTGATGTTTGATAGCACACAAGGTGCTCCTCCGGTATTCGGAAGTTGCATAATATCATAGTCAGAGGAACATGTATAAGTCATGAAGAAAGCAATAGCAATAAAACTAAACGATCATTATGCTAAGCTAACGGATGGGTCTTGTCCATCACATCATTCTCTAATGATGTGATCCCCTTCCTCAAATGACAACACATGTCTATGGTCAGGAAACTTCACCATCTTTGATTAATGAGCTAGTCTAGTAGAGGCACACTAGGGACATACTGTTTGTTTATGTATTCACACATGTACTAAGTTTCCGGTTAATACAATTCTAGCATGAATAGTAAACATTTATCATGATATAAGGAAATATAAATAAAAAATTTATTATTGCCTCTAGGGCATATTTCCTTCAAGAAGTTATATTGTCATATATCCTTTAACATGTGGTGCTTGCCCCTATCTTTGCTAGCTAAAAATTCCGCACTAAGTAGAGATACTACTTTTGCATCCAAAAACCCTTAAACCCAAATCTTATTCTGAGATTCCACCATACCTACCTATGGGTTGAGTAAGAATCTTAAACTAAGTTGTCATCGGTGCAATAAGGCAATAAAAATTGCTTCTAGAAGTGTTAGATCATTTAGTGTAAGATAAAATTGAGCGTTGTACGAAATTGTGATGACAAAGAATAAAAGCGACAGACTGCATAATAAAGGTTGCTACCACAAGGGGCAATATAACGTGACGTTATTTTGCACTAAGAGATTGAGCATACAAGCAAATAGGCGCATGGCAACCTCTGCTTCCCTCTGCGAAGGGCCTATCTTTTACTTTTATGTATTTACTTTTATGCAAGAGTCAAAGTTCTTCTCTCTATTCCTTTTTATTTTCTCCTTTGGCAAGCATCATGTGGTGAGGAAAGATCTAGGCACATATATCCAGTTGGATATGGGTAGCATGAGTTATTATTGTTGACATCACCCTTGAGTACGTTGGGAGGCGAAACTATAAGCCCCTATCTTTCTATGTATCCGGTTGAAACGTTTGCTCATGTGTATGCGGTGAGTGTTAGCTATCATAGAAGACTATATGCTGGTTGAGTATGTGGACTTGCCAAAAAGGCTCCGATGCATGACCCTTCCTGGAAAGATGATGAATTGTAGTTGCAAAGTTGACTAAGAACATAGATTGTTGGTTTTCAATAGAGTTTATGCTTTATACTTCGATGTTGTGATGAATTGTTACTTATTCATGAGAAGTCTATGATAAAAGTTCTATGGTAAAGTTTTATGTTAAAGCTTGTTGTTGTTATAATAATGTACATGATGCTTCTATGTCTATATTTTGTTTTTATCGACACCTCTCTCTCTCTCTCTCTAAGCATGTGGACATGTTTTTCGATTTCAATTTTCGCTTGAGGACAAGCGAGGTCTAAGCTTGGGGGAGTTGATACGTCCATTTTGCATCATGTTTACCTACTGTTATTTATATTGTTTTTATGCATAATAATGCTTTTTTTGGAGTAATTCTAATGCCTTTTCTCTCATAATATCTAAGGTTCACACAAAGAGGGAGAATTCCAGCAGCTGGAAATCTAGACCAGAAAATGCTACGTCAGGCTACCTATTCTGCACAACTCCAAATGAGCTAAAACTTTATGGAGATTTTTTATGGAATATATAAGAAATAATGGACCAAATAAGTACTAGAGGGGCCCCACCAAGTGGACACAACCCACCTGGGTGTGCCAGGGAGCCCAGGCGCGCCCTGGTGGGTTGTGCCCTCCTCGGCCCACCTCCCGTGCCCCTCTTCTGGTATATAAGTCATTTTAACCTAGAAAAAATAAGGAGAGGACTTTCGGGATGAAGCACCGCCGTCTCAAGGCAGAACTTGGGCAGGAGCACTTTTGCCCTCTAGCGGAGCGATTCCGCTAGGGGAACTTCCCTCCCAGAGGGGGAAATCATCATCACCAACAACTCTCCCATCTTGGGGAGGGAAATCTGTTGGAAATATGCCCTAGAGACAATAATAAAATGGTTATTATTATATTTCCTTTTTCATGATAATTGTCTATTGTTCATGCTATAATTGTATTAACTGGAAACCGTAATACATGTGTGAATACATAGACCACAACATGTCCCTAGTAAGCCTCTAGTAGACTAGCTCATTGATCAATAGATGGTTATGGTTTCCTGACCATGGACATTGGATGTCGTTGATAACGGGACCACATCATTAGGAGAATGATGTGATGGACAAGACCCAGTCCTAAGCATAGCACAAGATCGTGTAGTTTGTTTGCTAGAGCTTTTCTAGTGTCAAGTATCACTTCCTTAGACCATGAGATTGTGCAACTCCCGGGTACCGTAGGAGTGCTTTGGGTGTATCAAACATCACAGCATAACTGGGTGGCTATAAAGGTGCACTACAGGTATCTCCAGAAGTGTCTGTTGGGTTGGCACGAATCGACACTGGGATTTGTCACTCCATATGACGGAGAATTATCTCTGGGCCCACTCGGTAATGCATCATCATAATGAGCTCAATGTGACTAAGGAGTTAGCCACGGGATCATGCATTAAAAAACGAGTAAAGAGACTTGCCAGTAACGAGATTGAATGAGGTATGGGGATACCGACGATCGAATCTCGGGCAAGTAACATACCGATGGACAAAGGGAATTGTATACGGGATTGATTGAATCCTCGACATCGTGGTTCATCCGATGAGATCATCGTGGAACATTTGGGACCCAACATGGGTATCCAGATCCCGCTGTTCGTTATTGGCCGGAGAGATGTCCCGGTCATGTCTGCATGGTTCCCGAACCTGTAGGGTCTACACACTTAAGGTTCGGTGACGCTAGAGTTGTAACGGGAATAGTATGTTGTTACCGAAGGTTGTTCGGAGTCCCGGATGAGATCTCGGACATGACGAGGAACTCTGGAATGGTCCGGAGGTGAAGATTGATATATTGGACGAAGGGTATTTGAGTCCAGAATTGTTCTAGGAGTACCAGGTGATGACCAACGTGACCGAAAGGAGTTTGGGAGGCCCGGGCAAGCGTTGGGGGGCTTTATGGGCCAAGGGGAGGGGGCACACCAGCCCACTAAGGGGCTATGCGCCCCTCCCACCCCATATCACGTAACCTGGAGAGGTGGGAGAGCCTCCCCTAGGGAAGCCGCCCCTCCTGGCTTGGGGGGCAAGTTTCCTAGGGGTGGGGGCGCCCAAACCCATCTAGGGTTTCCCCTGTGGCCGCCTCCCTCCCCTAGGGAAACTGAGGGAGTCCTGGATTAGGGGGTCTCCGGACAGCCGGACTATATCCTTTGGCCGGACTGTTGAACTATGAAGATACAAGTTTGAAGACTTCGTCGCGTGTCCGGATGGGACTTTACTTGGTGTGGAAGGCAAGCTAGGCAATACGGATATGTATAAGCCCTCCTTTGTAACAGACCTTGTGTAACCCTAGCCTCCTCCGGTGTCTATATAAACCGGAGGGTTTTAGTCCGTAGGACAACATACAATCATACCATAGGCTAGCTTCTAGGGCTTAGCCTCTTCGATCTCGTGGTAGATCAACTCTTGTAATACTCATATCATCAAGAACAATCAAGCAGGACGTAGGGTATTACCTCCATCAAGAGGGACCAAACCTGGGTAAACATCGTGTCCCCTGCCTCCTGTTACCATCTGCCTTAGACGCACAGCTCGGGACCCCCTACCCGAGATCCGCCGGTTTTGACACCGACATTGGTGCTTTCATTGAGAGTTCCACTGTGTCGTCACTATAAGGCTTGATGGCTCCTTCGATCATCGCTAGCGACGTGGTCCAGGGTGAGGCTTTCCTCCCCGGACAGATCTTAGTATTCGCCGGCTTCTTACTACGGGCCAATTCGCTTGGCCATCTGGAGCAGATCGAAAGCTACACCCCTGGCCATCAGGTCAGATTTGGAAACTTGAACTACACGGCCGACATCCACGGAGACTTGATCTTCGACGGATTCGAACCCATGCCGGACACGCCGCACAATCGTGACAAGCGTGACGTAACTCTGCCGTCGGACAGCATTCGGGAGATCGCATCCGCAACCACTCTGGCTGTTAACCCGGAGCTCGCCATCCGAGAGTGGAGGGAATGACCCCACCATGAAGGCTGCACTCTCAGTGGCGATAGAGCCAGATACTGACTTCACCCCTTACAAGAGCCGTGTCGCTGAACCACTGGATTCATCTCGGGCCACGGACTCTAAGCCGCTCACATCCGTCTAGGGAAGAAAGCAGTCCGGACGAAGATGCACGCATCATCCCGGAAACACACTTGGAGCAAGAGATCCTCTGCAGAAGGCTTATTCCATAGCGAGGAGCCTGAAGAAACAGAAGCAAAGGCTCAAGGTCGCACAAGATATGCTCAACAGCAAGTGGAAAGAAGTAACAAAGTATGGTGGAAGTTACCATAAAAAAAGCTATCCAAAGCGCAAGCTATTACCGGAATTCGATGATGAGGCCTTAGAGCCCATACGGCAGTGATACGGCCAACCAGCCGGATCCACCACCCTGCGAACGCGATAGAGCGGCTAACAAAGTCGCGCATAAGTCAACACACGATCTACGTGAGAACTTGCATCAAAAATCCGGCGCGGCCACATCTGTCTATGGATCTAGGAAGCGCGCTACGGTACACAACCAACACCGAATACTACAACCGTCCGAACACCATGGCGCATCCCAATACAGGGGCGCCGCACACCCCTTATGTTTCACTGATGAGGTGTTGGATCACGAATTCCCAGAGGGATTCAAACCGGTGAACATAGAGGCGTATGACGGAACAACAGACCCTGGAGTCTGGATAGAGGACTTCATCCTCCATATTCATATGGCTCATGGAGAAGATCTCCATGCCATTAAATACTTGCCCCTCAAGCTTAAAGGGCCAGCTCGGCACTGGCTAAAAAGCCTCCTCGAAAACTCAATTGGAAGTTGGGAGGAGCTCGAGGACGCTTTTCGGGCCAATTTTCAAGGGACTTATGTCAGACCTCCGGATGCAGACGATTTAAGTCATATAATCCAACAGTCCGGAGAGTCCGCCCGAAAACTTTGGAACAGGTTCCTCACCAAGAAGAACCAAATTGTCGATTGTCCGGACGCCGAAGCCTTAGCAGCTTTTAAACACAGCGTCTGAGACGAATGGCTCGCCAGACACCTCGGTCAAGAAAAACCGAGAACGATGGCAGCCCTAACAAGCCTCATGACCCGCTTTTGTGCCGGCGAGGACAGCTGGTTGGCCCGTAGCAGCACCAGCGACCCAAGCACATCCGAAGTCAGGGATGGCAATGGTAAACCACGACGCAACAAAAACAAGCGTCAAATAAAGAAGGTAGCCCAGATAACACAGTGATAAATGCCAGATTCAGGGGCTCCCGACAAGGTTAGTGGAAAAAGCCTTTCAAAGGCAGCAGAGAAGGACAATCTGGCCTAAACAAAATTCTTGATGAACTCTGTCAGATTCACGGCACCCCAGACAAACCTGCAAATCATACCCATAGAGAATGTTGGGTCTTCAAGCAGGCCGGTAAGCTAAACGCCGAACACAAAGGGGAAGAGACACCAAGCGAAGACGAAGATGAACCTCGCCACCAAAATGCCGGAGGACAGAAAAAGTTCCCACCAGAGGTTAAAACAGTAAACGTGATCCATGTGACAAAGAGGGGAAGCAATCACGCATTCCGATGCACACGCGCCATAGAGCCCGTCACTCCTAGGTTCAACCCCTGGTTGGCCTGCCTGATCACTTTTGATCGTAGGGATCACGATACAAATATCCGGCGCGAAGGACTGACGGCCTTGGTGTTAGACCCAATAATAAATGGGTACCATTTCACAAGGGTCCCCATGGACGGCGGCAGTGATCTAAATCTGATATATCAGGACACAGTCCACAAAATGGGGATAGACCCAACACAAATAAGCCACAGTAATACTACCTTCCAGGGAGTAATACTAGGCCAAGAGGCCCATTGTACGGGCTCTCTACTACTAGAGGTGGTATTCGGTTCTCCCGATAACTTCTGAAGCGAAACGTTAACTTTTCACATCGCTCCATTCCGAAGTGATTATCAAGCACTACTCAGAAGGGCGGCTTTCGCTCATTTTAATGCAATACCGCATTATGCTTTTCTCAAGCTCAAGATGCTCGGTCCACATGGCATCATCACAGTTAGCAGAAATACCGAACGTTTTTTATGTACGGAAGAGGACGCGGCGGCTCTAACAGCCGCGAACTAGACGGCCTCACCAACCAAAAAAAATGGAAGGTCGTCAAGACCACGAACACGGTTAGACGAATCCGGCATTCCATCATATTTACATGAGATTGGTTTTTGAACCGTCATAAAACGATACCAGGGACTTCCCGCGTGTAATCAGGGCTAGCCCGGCTCAACTTGGTTTCTCTTGAATTTTGATAGTTCATTGATAATAACCAACTCTTCTTCTTTTTTTCTGCATGGCAACTTTCACCTAAGATCTTTCCTTTTGCAGATGACAATCGTGCTACACCCGTCCAGGACACAGCACAACAGAGACACAGGCGCAGACGTGCAGCAGGGACCCACCCAAAGGTTTCTCTTTAGATCAAGACCCTGTGTAAACCTTTTTTACTGTCTCTTGTTGCTCACATCCTCCGGATACTCCACACAACCTAGAAGGTGTTATTGGCATGTGGCCATGCCAGGATTTTGCACGTACCTGGACACATGGGGTTTCTTATTAAGGGCATTGTTTAGCTCGGTATATGTTATAAAGACCGAACACCTTAGGGAGTGTTCGGCGTCGCGAGTTTGGCCCTATATGCATCAGCTCCGAATCATGTGTTTGGTCAAATGTTGGGTTTGCCCGGCTCCCATGTTTTGGTACCTTACGTTCTGTTATATCGGCTAAGGTAGCACTGGGAGAACTACTGCGATTGTGCCCTAGTTCATCCGGATGAGCACCTCAGTAGAGAAAGCCAAAAACTGACTATCATGATATAGCGAGAGACTGGTCAACCACTCGATGACTCATCGAAATCTTCGGGATTCTTCCGCATTAACGAAGGACCGTTTCCCGGTCATGTACGTACGTGCCCCGTATTCGGACGAGCGCAGAAGTGCCAGGGGCTATATGGTAGCCCCACTGTCAAACTCCTATGGCTAAGTGAAAGAGTTAAAGAAATATAGTCTGATTGCCTCGTTCGCTACGCTATCACCTCCTTAACGGACCAAGACATTGGATCAAGTGTGGATATGCATCTTTTGCGAACACCCCCGCATTATATGCATGGGGGTGGAAGCCGACGAGTGCAAACTTTCAGGTTATACACATATATACATAAACGGCCGCACAGGAGGCACCATAGTACTTTCGGGCAAAAGTATAAATACAGCCTTGATAATTCAATAAAACATTGTTTTTACAATGGGACTACATGTCACTTGAACATAACATTCTTCGAGCACTGAGACTCTACCGAACGAGCGCCTTCAAGAACTTCTTGAAAGTAGTGCCCGGCAGCCACTCGGCCTATGGCCGAACCCTGTGTCACAACAGTGGTGGCCTCCATCTCTGCCCAGTATGTCTTGACACGGGCAAAGGCCATCCTCACACCCTCTATGCACGTCGATCTCTTTACAGCATCGATGTGTGGCACAGCACCAAGGAATTGTTGCACTAAGCTAAAGTAGCTATTCGGCCTTGGCCCTCCCGGCCATAGGTGATCCACAACGGACCTCATGGCAAGTCCGGACAACCTATGGAGCTCGGCCCACTCGGACAATCGCTCATTCAACAGCAGCGGACGGCCTGGAGCGTGGAACTGTGACGAGAACAGCTTCTCCACTTCGGGACCTTTCTGATCCTTGAAGTACTCGGCCTCATCAGCAGCACTTGCAGCCAAATCCATGTACACGTCCGCAGAACTCCATAGCCGGTCCAGAGGAGCATACTTCGGATCTCCGAACTTAGTCTGCAACAAGAAGGGCTTCCCAGACACGATATCTGCAGCTTAATTCAGATCATCCTTCATCGCTCTAATTTTGGAGCGGGTGTGGGGACCCCGACTCATAAGTCATGATCACCGAATGCACGTGTACAGTGATCCCAGAGATCAATGTTCACTGAACACACAGAAGCTGAATAACAAGAGTCTTATATCCATACATATCGTATTACACAAATTATGACCATTATGGTCAAGTCTTACATAGATAAAGCCACAAGGGCTGAATACCAAATAAACTTAAGCAGCGGAAATCTTCGTCGATAAGTAGAACCCATGCCATCTACCTTAACCCTACAGGCATTCTACCTGGGAAACGTCCTAGTTCGCATGTTCGTCTCCAAAGAACTCTTCATCGGACTCCTGTTCTTCCATGCCTGGCCAATTAAATAACTAGTGGCAAGCCAATGAGTACTTTGAATATACTCGCAAGCAACCCATGTTTTGGCTCAAGATACAACAATGCATGACATAAGTAAATTTTTGCAGAAAGCTAATTTTGTTGCGTTATGACATGTTCAATAATTGGTAAATCATGTATCGTATGATTCAAGTAACCATAGGGACTGGTTACAGATATCAACATAAAGGGAGTGGGCTCCAACCTAACTCATCCATATCAAGTCCTTTGACTTGACCCAAGTAGTTCTTCCCACACACACTGGTTTGTAAACAAGTGGACATAGCCCAAGAGCGTTTACCCAACTGTCCTTGACCGTGGACATGGCTATTCAAATAGTTTTACACTCTGCAGAGGTTGCACACTTTACCCACAAGATCCGGGGAACTTCCGTGTCATCCACGACCGGCGGTACCTCAAGTACCCGGGGTAAGCACCCGATCACTATCTTTCCCTAGACAACACTAACATAGAGTCCACTCGATTGGTAGTAACCCCTGTGCCCAACATTTCACATCTTAAAATTGTGGAGCCTCGCTCCCATATTCATCACATACCACAAGCACGGGGTACCAACGGTCTGTCCGGTGCCCTGTGAAAACAGTCATGGCCGCCCTACCTGGCATGACCCCGTCTCGAGAGAGTGCAACAACAACTCTCCCGTCACTAGTAACGCGGGCTCCAAGCTAGTATCGACCTAGGTAATCAATAATGCCCTTTTCCATATAAGGGTAGAGTGGTTGCGCATGTAAGGTTGGAATAACGGTCGCAACTTAAACCAATCCGTTTTGAAAACAACACACACACTTGCCTCGGTACACCATTTCATCATCAAGTGGTTACCCAACTCATTATCTCCTTCGGGCATAAGTGGCACCCAACAGGGTTTTCGAAAAGTCTTTTGAAAACAATATTGCTCCCATCGCCATGCATATTCCTGTCCCTTTTTGCGTAGCAACTACTTTAGCATCCTATCTACTCCCACCGGCATAACCCTCATAGGAAGGTAGGGTCATGCATAATGCAAGTATCAACAAGGAAGTAACAGAGGCAACCCATCAAGGTGGTTACCACCTCATCATGATTCTGTTGCATCAACAATATGGTGCTATATGGCATGCATAAAAAGGGTTTCTTAGACATAGTCAAAGGGCTGCTTGCCTGGCTCAGCAAAGTCCTCTGGGTCTTCAAAGTCTTCTGGTCCAACTCCTTCACCAGCAATGCAATCTATCATCGCAAAATAATAACGATAAAATAAGGCAATAATAAAATAAAAAACCAAAGTGCTCAGAAAAATGTCAACTCATTTTTGTTAAATACTAGGGTTAAAACTAAGAAGGGGAAAATTCTTATTTCTGGATTTGGAGCTATGGAGACAGAGTAATGGATTTTCAAACAAGGATTTCATTGCTCAAATTTGAATTTAAATTTGAACAGCACAGAAAGTTGGTT
Source organism: Triticum urartu (assembly GCF_003073215.2). Lineage (NCBI taxonomy): Eukaryota > Viridiplantae > Streptophyta > Magnoliopsida > Poales > Poaceae > Triticum > Triticum urartu. The sequence goes on from NC_053028.1 coordinate 377,304,178, forward strand.
GGGCATGTATGGAAGTTATAGCATTAAATAGGTGGGATTTTTAAAAGATTTTAGGAACTGGAATTATTGCATTTGGATGAACATTTAATCCTATGGAATTTTTGCAAGTCTAACATAAGAAGAAAAAGGAAAAGGAGCACTCTGCAACTGGGCCAGAGCAGCCGCAACGCAGTAGGCCCAGTCTGAGAGGCAGCCTAGCGCACTGGTGCACGCGCGCGCGTCAGGTTTAAACCTGACGGGCGGGGCCCAGGCGTCAGTGAGAGTGAGAGAGGCGATGGAGGGGAGAGGCTGACAGGCGGGGCCCGCCTGTCATCCCTAACCCCGAGTCCAGACGGCCGGCGAGCTCACCGGCGATGATGCAGGGCACAGCGGGGTCGGGCGAGGGCACTGCTGGGCTCAGCATCGTGTCGGCGTTTGGGTGGAGGTGGGGTTGGTCACCGGAGCAGACTGGTTTGCCGGCGACAAGGTCACGCGGCGGAGGTGCTTTGGGCGTCGGTGGTTCCGGCCGTTACCGGCTACAAAAGGAGTGGGGAAGAGAGGGGAAAGGGTCAGTGATGCCGTGCGGTTCCAGATCGAGAGAGAACGGGGGCGGAGGAGGCCTGTACCACGCGAACACCGACGAGCCGAGGCGGCGGAGCTCGAGCTCGATCTCGAGCTCATGCGGCTCTGGAGGCAAATGGGTGGTGCGGGAGGTTGATTAGGAGTGTGGGGGAGCGACAGGGAGTGAGAGAGAGTCTCGGGGTCATCTTATATAGGCTGGCTGAGGTCCACCATAGGCGCGGCCTACGGGTGTCCGTGGGATCGGCTCGAGTGGCCGTTAGAGAGGAAATGGAGGGCTCGGGGGTGTTCGTGGGAGTGGTTCAGGGTGCCAGGGAGAGAGAGAGAGGAGGAGCGGGATGAGCTGTGGGCGGGCCACAGGAGCGGCGCGAGCATTGGCCGAGCGGGGCGGCATTCTGGCACGATCTGCAGGAGAGAGAGGAGGGCACGGGAGCAAGTGGGCGGCCTGCTGGCGTGGAGCGGACATCGAGGGGCATCGACTGGCACGCAGGGGAGGCTCGAGGCGGTCAGGGGATGCGGCATCAACGGTCGGTTGCTCTGCCAGGCACTCTAGAGCACGACTTTGGCCGCCATCCGCGGTTTTCCCGCGTCCTCACGCGTCCACTTGTGTCTGGCAACTGCAGGGGGCGGGGGCAAAAGCTGGGGAGAGCCTTGGATGCTCTGGAAAGCTGAGGGAAGAGAAGGAGGCTGAGACAGTGGGAGGATTCCACTGTCCAGAGAACAAAAATGGGGCTCTCCCCCCTTCATCATTGCTTCCTCGGGCAGCAAGGCACACAGGTGCTAGAGGGGGACTAGGAGGGGTCGTGGTAGAAAGTTGAGCCTATGGAGATTAGTGGAAAAGGCCAAAAATGGGATTTTGGTAAAGTGGCAGAAGGTGTTTGATGCTGGTTTGGGCAAGTAGATGATTTCCATTTGCCATGATACTCCACAGAGCGAAATTTCACATATAATTAGGGCCTTCCACCAATTTTGAGCTCATTTGGGCAAACTTGCCAATGCAACTTTTGTAAACCCTAGATATTTGTAGAAATGAACTTCTGCAGATCTAGCTGAGCAAATCACTTCCCCTTGATGCACCACTTAGTGTGGTGGCTTCATTTGGTCATGGGAACATGCTCACAAAAGTTGGGGTCAAGGAGAGAAAGTTGGTAGTACAAAGTTGTTCAAATTTGAATCTGGACAGAGATGGTTTTGGGGCACTTTTGTGAACCAAAACAGTTTGGATTGAGCTGAAACTTTGAAATGCCATCATATTATGTATATGTGACTTTCTATAATTTTCTTGGATTTTTATGAAAATATTTCCTGTAGAAATATTTCAAATCCTTGAAATGGGCAGAAATGGTTTTGGGAGGTTTTGTCCAATATTTTGAAAATGACCATGTGTTGAAACTCTTATATATGGAAAGTATATGTCCATAGAGTTTCCCTGATTTTTGTCAAATATTTTTGAAACAATAAAAATAATTTTTCCCTATTAAAGACCATTTCTGACCTTAAGAAAAAGCTTTTAAATAAAATAGGAAAATAACTTTTAAAATTATATTTTTGTGGTTTATGGGAATCCTATATCTATTAGGTTTCAAATATACTCTTTGAAATATTTTTCATACCCTAAATCAAGTACTTGTAGTGCAAGCCTCAATTCAGGGGTTTTTGGAAAACTAAATTTTAAAAATACTTTTTGGCCAATTTATTTTTGTAAGAAAATACTATATTGCACTATACACATGGCATGATCATTGGGCAGAAGTTTGGGGCAGGGGGATGAAGTATATAAAGTGGAGTAGTTGACTTTAAAGAGCACATGAAAATCACAGAGAGAAAACCAACTCCAAATAAGAAGCCAAATAATGCAAAAGTTTTTGTGGGTCCAAATTTTCATGTTTTAGTAAATGCAAATGACATGTTACAAAATGCAGGGTGTGACAGACCTACCCCCCTTACAACAATCTCGTCCCCGAGATTCCTAAACTAGGCTTTAAAGAGATACGGAAACTTGGATCTAAGGTAGTCTTCACGTTCCCAGGTTGCTTTTGCTTCAGTGTGGTTGCTCCACTGGACCTTGAAGTACTTGATGGTGCGGCTTCGAGTGCGTCGCTCAGCCTCGTCCAAAATGCAGATGGGCCTCTCATGGTTGGTCAAATTAGGCTGAAGGTCAATGGCTTTGTGATTGACGTCCTTGTAAAGATCAGGCTTGTCTGGAACTTGGAGACACTTCTAGAGTTGTGATACTTGGAATACGTTGTGCGCATCGGATAGTTCAGGTGGCAATTCCAACTGGTAAGCCACTTCTCCTCGCCATTCAGTGATCTTGAAGGGGCCGATGTATCTTGGTGCGAGCTTTCCTTTGACATGGAAGCGCTGGGTTCCCTTGAGAGGTGTGACCCGGAGATAGACATGGTCTCCAACTCAGAAGGTCATGTCTCTTTGACGTGAGTCAGCATAGCTCTTCTGTCTTGACTTGGCAGTCTTCAAACACTCTCTGACAAGCCGGACTTGCTCTTCTGCTTCACGGAGGATATCAGGCCCAAAGACTAGTCCTTCTCCTGTCTCTGACCAATTGAGGGGTGTGCGACACTTGTGTCCGTACAACACCTCAAATGGTGCCATTCGGAGGCTTGATTGATAACTGTTGTTGTAGGAGAACTCGGCGAAAGGGAGGCAATATTCCCACCTAGCTCCATATGCTAAGACACAGGCTCGGAGCATGTCTTCAAGTATCTGATTCACTCGCTCTGTCTGACCTCCGGTCTGTGGGTGGAAAGCAGTGTTGAAGGACAACTTGGTCCCCATGGCCTCTTGGAACTTCTTCTAGAACCTTGAGGTAAATTGGGTCCCTCTATCCGACACAATATCCTTGGGAACACCATGAAGACTTACGATTCGTTTGATGTAGAGACTGGCTAACTGGTTCCCCTTGTGGGTCGTTGTCGGTGTCAAAACCGGTGGATCTCGGGTAGGGGGTCCCGAACTGTGTGTCTAGGCAGATGGTAACAGGAGGCAGGGGACACGATGTTTTACCCAGGTTCGGGCCCTCTTGATGGAGGTAAAACCCTATGTCCTGCTTGATTAATATTGATGATATGGGTAGTACAAGAGTAGATCTACCACGAGATCAGAGAGGCTAAACCCTAGAAGCTAGCCTATGCTATGATTGTTGTTCCTACGGACTAAAACCCTCCGGTTTATATAGACACCGGAGAGGGCTAGGGTTACACAGAGTCGGTTACAATGGTAGGAGATCTACATATCCGTATCGCCAAGCTTGCCTTCCACGCCAAGGAAAGTCCCTTCCGGACACGGGACGAAGTCTTCAATCTTGTATCTTCATAGTCCAGGAGTCCAGCCGAAGGTATAGTTCAGCTATCTGGACACCCCATAATCCAGGACTCCCTCAGTAGCCCCCGAACCAGGCTTCAGTGACGACGAGCCCGGCGCGCAAATTGTCTTCGGCATTGCAAGGCGGGTGCTCCTCCAAATTTCGTGTACCTATTGAATAGTGTCCGGTTTCTTGTAAATGTAGCACTCCTTGGCTTCTACGCCCAATAATGGCCGTCTTCCACGTATCAAACGAATACGAAAAGTCAGGATGTTTTTTATATTTACACCCCTAGCCGTGTGAATGAGCCACCTATTTAAGGGGACGAGGATTTAGATCCAAACCACACCTTCTCCCCTCCGCGAGTATTCATCAGAGCGTATCCGACAGAGGTCCATTCTATCATGGCCGGCCACCGCAGCTCCTCCTCTCACCCTTCCAGCCCTCAGCCTGGAGATTGGAAGAGGTGCTCCATCCCGCACAGCGAGCTAGTGACGCTCCAGACCAAGGGATTTCTCCCCTCGGCCTATATGGTCCCGGTTCGAGCCGGACTTGCCACCTATAATGGCGGAGAGCAAGCGGAGAGCGCCCCCAATCCCTCCAAAGGAGAGCGGGTATGCCTTGTCCCTTACTTAATAAGAGGGCTCGGATTTCCAATTCATCCGTTTCTCCGAGGGCTCCTGGAGTTCTATGGCCTCCAGCTGCACAACCTCACACCTGCCTCCATATTGCATATCGCGGGCTTCATAGCCCTTTGCGAGCTGTTTTTGGGCTGCGAGGCTCATTTCGCGCTGTGGAAAAGGCTATTCTGCCTCGTGCCCTGTTCTAAGAAGGGGTCAATATATCAAGTGGGTGGAGCCGAAGTGTGGCGCATCATCGGGACCGGATATCTATATGGAACCCCAAAGAAGGCGTCCGAAGACTGGCCTTCGGAATGGTTTTATATAGAGGACGTCCCACTGCCGGATCCTGTCCGGATCGGCCTCCCTGAGTTCGACAGTGCTCCCCTAAAGAAGCGCCTAAGCTGGCGCCCACGGAGCCCTCAGAGAGAAAGCGACAGGGACGTTCTTTACCTGATGGGCCGGATAAGATTGTTAGCTCATTCCGGACTGACCATGATCGGGGTCATGGCCGCATGCATCATGCGAGGGGTGCAGCCGCTTCAGTATAGAGGCCACCCCATGTGGGACTTTAATGGGGAGGACGACGCCACCCGCTACGGCCGTAAGGGGCCGGATTCGGCTGCCGCTCTAATAAAGACCTTGTCCGCTTTGTACAAGGGAGAAGAGGAGGAATTTCTCTGCGTCAACCCACAGGGTGGATTTTCTATGTACAATCCCCCA